>NC_057418.1:9922912-10222912 GCF_019320065.1 Cervus canadensis | reverse complement strand
GAGGGTGGAGACAACGTGACTTCCAAAAAGGTAACAGTAGCCAAGAGGAAACCAAGGCTTGGAGAGATTAATGACCACCCAACAGTTATAGGGAGGACATCTGGAAGTCCAGCCCTGCTCTCCCCTCCAAGTTTTCATCATCCACTCTGCTGATTCTCATGAAGTGTTAAGTTCCTGTTATTGTGACTTCCCTGGTGGTCCCTGGTGGTAAAGAATCCACCTGTAATGCAGGAGCCTGCTTAATACTTAAAACACACTTAAAGTGGGTTCAATCCCTGGGTCAGGAAGATCCCCTGGAGGAGGGCATGGCCACCCACTCCAGTATTCTTGCTGGAGAATCCTGTGGACAGAGAAGCCTGGCAGGTTTCGGTCCATGTGGTTGCATGACTAAAGTCACAGCACGTGCACGCTGGTGGTCCAGCAGGTAAGACTCTGCTCTCACTGCCTCGGCTCGGGTTCAATCTCTGGTCAGGGAACTAAAATCCCACAAGTCTTGCAGTGCAGCAAAAAATAATAATAGTAAAAATTAAATTCTTATTATCATCAGAGAGAGAGATTTAGAAAAAAAAAAAAAGATACTGTAATGGATAATCTTTGGTCTAATATAAAACAAGATTGTCCAAATGCCCTCATTTCTGATTTCTGTGACATGATGGCAGTACTTCCATTTTGCAAATGAAGAAATTGAGAGAGAGAGAAGGGACATCACAGCTGAAAGTCACAAGAGTTTATAAATGATAGAACTGATTTTTAATCCACCCTTTGCGCTTTGCTTTGAGCTTCTTGCTCCAGTCCATCTTTCTCTCCACCTTCCTGAAGTGTCTCTAGTGGCAGCTTGGAAAGGGGAAAGGCAGAGAAAGAGATAGTCTGAAGTCTCAGAACATTCAATCAGCAAAGTCTCTGATCCAATTCCTGCTCTCACGGCAGTGGGGATTTCGGGACACAATCAAACCCATTTAGAATGCATTTTTTAAACAAAATGAATTCCAGCCTTCTAGTAACTTTAAATATATTTATATTTCTTTTCCTCATACTCCCTCCATTTGGCAGGAGACCCTTTAAATACTGCCAAGTCTCAGGAACTTCTGTGAGGAAAATCCTGACTTTCAGACACTTGATCTGGGGAAGATGTCACTTTAATATCTGCTGCTTATCTTAAACGTTTTCTTTAATCCCCAGAGAAGCTGTAGTCAAGCAGTCCTCCAGGAGCCCTTTGCTTGGACTTCTCACACTGGCCTCACGTGGTGTGCCATACGTGACACACGCGTGGGTCTGTCCCCAGCACTGATCGTGGGGACCTGGGGCGTGCGGGCCTCCCGGCGCTAACTCAGCGCTGGTCACGTCATGGGTGCAGGCAGCCTCTGATGAGCTGAGTCAAAAGACAGTGGCCTGTGTGACTTCTTCGTGATTTGATGAGAGGGCAGGCAGCCCCAACTGTTCTTTATGGAGCGCTTACTGCATCCAGATTGTGTTAAGTGCTTTACATGTTATTGCATCGAAATTCATATATCGAGCCTTAATCCTTACATATTATTACCCCAGTTTATGGTGAGAAAATTAAGGTTCAAAGAGGTTAAATAGTTTGCCTGAGGTCGCAAAGCTAGTAAGTCAAAGAGCTGCAATTCAACTAGACTTAACACGCCAAATGGAATGAATTAGCTTTTCCCCAAACCTGTTCCACCCACACTCTCCTCTGGGCACTCCAGCCTTAGAGTTATCCACTGCGCCTCTCTTTTCTCACACTCAGCTCAGTCAGCCAAGGAAACCTATCAACTCTGTCTTCAAAACGTGTCCAAATCTGGACCGGTTCCTCTCCGTCTCCCTGGCTCCCGCCCTCGCCTCTCACAATAATGATCTCAATAGCCTTTTTTCCTGCTTCCACTACTGTCTCCCCTCAACTCGACAGCCAGAGCAATCCCGTATAGACATAAATCGAGCCCTATCACTCAGAGACTTCGATGGCTTTCTGTTTTTGGAGTCAACAAACACCACAGTCCTTACAATGATGGACAAAGCTCAGACCTTCTCAGAGTCTGTTACCTTTTAGTCTGTTACCCTTCCCACCTTGCACAGGCCTTCTTGCACTTCCTTCATTCCGCCAGGCGGGATCCTGCTGCAGGGTATTTGCACACCCTTTTCCTTCCATGGCACTCTTCTCCCGGCTATCTGCATGGCGAAGTCCCTCACGTTCTTCAAATCTTAACTCACAGGTCATGCCAGTGAGGCCTGTGATTGCCCTGTTTACATGGCAGCCCTCCCCAGACACTTCTGATCCCCTTCTCCTGCCTTTTTCTTATTTTATCCTTAACACATCACTTTCTAACATACTCTGTCATGTACTTACGTGTTTTACTATAGTTTGTTGTCTGTCTTCCACCGCAACAATGTAAGCTGCACAAGCCCTGGGATTTCTGTCTGTTTTGGCCACTCCTTCATTCTCAGTGCCTGGCCCATAGAACCGTGCTGTGCTCAGATGCTCCATCTTTTCCCGCTCTTTGTGACCGCATGGACTGCAGCCTGCTAGGCTCCTCTGTCCATGGAATTCTCCAGGCAAGGGTACTGGAGTGGGTTGCCATTTCCTTCTCCAGGGGCTCTTCCCAACCCAGGGATCAAACCTGCGTCTCCTGCACTGGCAGGAGGATTCTTTACCACTGAGCCACCTGGGAAGCCCTTCGGGCAGTATTAAGCCACTAAATGCATGCTGCTGCTGCTGCTAAGTCACTTCAGTCATGTCCAACTCTGTGCGACCCCATAGACGGCAGCCCACCAGGCTCCCCGGTCCCTGGGATTCTCCAGGCAAGAACACTGGAGTGGGTTGCAATTTCCTTCGCCAACTAAATGCATGGGTGAATGTGATGTGACACCAAGGTTTAAGCTTTTAGCTACTCTTGTACTCCCCAGGTGGTTGTAGTGGTAAAGATATTCTAAAATAGGTGATTTTAAAGTAATTTGTTGGCCTCCGGACTTCTCTGAGGCCAGCAGCCGCCCAAGCAGGGGCCCGGGGCCGCGGGCTCAGCCGACTACCATGGGCTCGGTGTCAAACCAGCAGTTCCCAGGTGGCTGCGCCAAGGCGCCGGAGGAGGCGCCGGAGGACGCGGCCCGCGCGGCGGAGGAGCCGCAGCTGCTGCCTGGTGCCGGCATCTGTAGTGGTTCAACGTGCGCATGGGGTTCGGCTTCCGGTCCATGACCGCCCGCGCAGGGGTCCCGCTCGACCCCCCGGCGGATGTCTTTGTGCGCCAGAGTAAGCTGCACATGGAGGGCTTCCGGGGCCTGAAGGAGGGTGAGGCCGTGGAGCTCACCTTTAAGAAGTCCGCCAAGGGCCTGGAATCTATCCGAGTCACCGGCCCTGGTGGGGTGTTCTGTATTGGGAGTGAAAGGCGGCCCAAAGGGAAGAATATGCAGAAACGCAGATCAAAGGGAGACAGGTGCTACAACTGTGGCGGTCTAGACCATCATGCCAAGGAATGCAAATGCCACCCCAGCCCAAGAAATGCCACTTCGTGCCAGCGTCAACCATATGGTAGCCTCGTGCCCGCTGAAGGCCCAGCAAGCTCCCAGCCCCCAGGAAAGCCAGCCTACTTTCCGGAGGAGGAGGAAGAGATCCATAGCTCTGCCCTGCTCCCAGAGGCCCAGAATTGAGCCACAGTGGGTGGGGGCTATCCTTTTGTGATCAGGAAGCTTTGAGGAGCAGGCATCAATCGGCAGAGTGGAGAAAGTGGGGACAGGGTGGGCAGGGGGCAGCTGGCACTGCCATATATCTGAGGCTGGAGCCCACTGCATCACCCCCTCTTCCCTCTTGGTGGGAAGAAGGGGTGAGGCAAAGAAACTCCAGTTAGCTCTTTCCAAATGCATGTGAGGGCTTTGGGGGTTAACCCTCCCTGCATGCTTTATATGAGTCTCCACCCCCAGAATCTCCAGCTTTTGAAAGTGGCCTGGGTACGGAAGTTGTTTTGCTCTTAAAGAAGAACATGGAATAATATTTCCCATATCAGAGTGTGAAGATTAAGAAGAACAGATTGATGGACCCAACCAACAAGCCACTACATTCCATGGGAGGAAACATCTCAGGGGGGTAGCAGGGTTTTCCTCTTCTCTTCTCATAACCCCCTCTTGGGACAGAATGCTAAGAACTGTCCCAAGTAATGGATTATGATGACAGATAAAGGGGTGATTGAGGAAACAGCTGCAGACTTGCTGCTTCTAAGCTCACTCTCACCCCATTCTGGGCCAACTCAATTTTATTTATTTGCTGCCTTGGGTGACTGTACCTTGGGTCCCACTTTCTCCAGGATGCCAACTGCACTAGCTGTGTGCGAATGACGTATCTTGTGCATTTTAACTTTTTTTTTTTTTTCTGTAATATAAATATTCTGGTTTTGTAAAAAAAATAAAAAATAATAAAGTAATTTGTTTATTCTAATGAAGGTATTTGAGGTATGGGTTTTAGAGTTAATACTCTCACTTGTTCTCTTTGGGTTAATGTTCACACTGGTTTGATCTTCACTATCCAGCTCTGTAAATCTCTTTATATAAAATACTGTATCATGTGCTTGTGGAGTAAATAGAGCAGATATGAACACATGGTTAAACGTGCCATTTTGGTACTTGATCTGTGGGGGATAATTAAACACAGTCGTCAAATATCACTCTTTGAAGTATTATCTAATGAATCAAAACACTAATTTATTGTTAAGATATTACTTGAATTATCCAATTTTTAAAATTCATTATATTTTTGGTCAGTTGTCATTCCTGCTGAGATATTAGAACAACTTAAATTCTTCCCTTAAATCCATTTTAGATCCACAGATAATAAAAGAGTGGTAGGCTTCAGCTCATATTTTCTCAATGATCACTTGATTTTGTTTACTTTGTAAAAAATGACCACTTTGGAGGAAACTGTCAATGAAGAGAAATTGTAACAGTTTTCTACTAAGGGTAACAATTTGAGGAGCATGGTTACCTTATCCTTCACCAGGTGAAATGCTTTCTTTCAAAAATATGACTGGTTTAAGCTGAGAACAGACAGGTGAAGTTGTATGTGACCATGAGCATGAGCCATTCTCATGTAATGATGAGATCTCAAAGATAAGCCTGGTAAGATGACAAAACTTGACAAAAATAATATACTTTCACTTAAAAAAAATTACAGCCAGTTTCTAGCCTTTAATCATGGGTTTTGTAGGAACTGTTTAGAGGAAATTTGTGTAGCAGTTTTCACCTATAAATTAAGCACAGAGCATTCGTAGAAAGTGTTCCTTGTATTTATCAAAGTGTCTCTTATTGTTTATGAATAAGAAAATGCTCAAGTGGCTCTTTTGGCAAATGCTTCAGTATTTGAAATAATTTATTATGGCATCTTGGATCCTGTTTGCTGATTACATCATTTATGAGTATATCAGAAGCTGGGGACATGGCAATTATCTGTTCCTATTTGTACTCCTGACTAATTGCCGGATTTTGAGAAATCACTCCAAACTAGATATATAAATTTGGCCTCTAGTTGTAGCCAATAAGACAATTGCAAGTTAGTGTCCACTTGGGAAGTAGGAGACCGGAACTAAAACCAGGGGTTCTCGGCCCCCATGTGGTGCTCTTTGCATCATACCACGCTTTTCAACTCCTTGATTCCATGAAGCCTTTTAAATTTCCTCTCTTTTTCATTCTATTCTTCTTCACTCCAGTTACTTGTTTATACAGATGGCTCATGACTCGACTTTAACCCATTAAATCTATTATTCTGTGGACCACAGGCTCATAGCAGAAGCCATGTATGTTAGATTAACAGAGTAAAGTACAACCAAAATTATTTACATTATTTTAAACAATGGCTTTCAGAAATCTTCATGTTTTCATGTTTAAGAAATAAACATGAAAACAGAAGAACTGAGCATTCAATCAGGAATTGAGAAATTACAGACTAAGGAAATGGATGAATGACCCAGATTTTTCCTGCAAAAGATTGGAAGTATACGTAAAGGGAATCTCCATGTATTTGAAAAACTGATCGCAGAAAATGTGTGTTGATGTATTTTCTGTTATTCTCAAATGACTATTAGAAGTTTTGAAGAGGTCCCAGGGAAATGATGCCTCAATTACACTCTACTGTCTAGGAAATGAGGAAGTATCTATTCATAAACAGATAATATTAGTAAGATATATTTATATCACTAGTGAAATCCATTATGACAACTACTATTTCCCCTTTTATTAGCAGCAGAGAAAACTGGGACTTAAAGAAGATGAGATACTAAAACCTGAATCATGCTTTTAAATTGTCTTATTTATGTAAATAACTTGAAACCATCGTTAGTGCATCTGTTTTCTCTTTTTAAATTCTAACTGTGTTTGAATTCTATCCAGGTACCCTCCAGTATATGGCACCAGAAATAATAGATAAAGGACCAAGAGGCTATGGGAAGGCAGCAGACATTTGGTCTCTGGGCTGCACGATCATTGAAATGGCCACTGGAAAACCACCCTTTTATGAACTGGGGGAACCACAAGCGGCTATGTTCAAGGTCATATTTCATATCTTAAATGTCCTAAAAATCAGTGGTTAAATCTCTTTACAGCTCTTGGAGTTCCATGTGTGTATGTCATATTTTTTTAAGCAAAAGGAAAGGAGCCTGAGCTAGCACAATGTAAGATCTAAAGTTAAAGTTTCACTCCCCTCAGTCAGCCTCACGTGGAGGGTCTCTCTCCACATTTCGTTTTCTCAGCTACCAAGTGAGACTCAGTGTAAGGCCTTTTGACCACCTTTTCACGATGCAGTATAAGTAACACGCCACTCCACAGAAGATGATTTAAGCCCTTTGGGAAACACAGTCTGAAAAATCTTCCACTGAGGGACATATGAAAACACTTTTTATCCATTTAGGTATTAAAGGCATGTTTTCCTTTTCTCCTCTATCATTGTAGTTTGAAGTTTCCATAGATAAAAGGGTATAGTTGTTTTAAGTACATCAGCCTTAGTACAGCTGTCTACTCTTCCAGCCTGTTACTCTGCCCATTAGTAACTCTTCTGGGGGCTGGGAAAGGAAGCAGCTCCAGCTCTCAAAATAGGGAGCATGTGAAATGGAAACAGCCTTGAGAGAACCTGGGGGGCACAGCGTCAGCATCCGGGGCCCGGACAGTGACCGGCCCCTGAATCCCTGCAGTCCGCTCCTGCCACTCCACTGAGCCGGAGGAATATTAAACTGAAGCCCTGTCTCCCGGGAAGTGAAGCTCCCATCTCTGCTATTCTCTGAGGCATCGGACTTTTGATTGTAATTTATTATTCCTTTCCCTGCCCCTGACCATGTTTCTAGCACTTACTCCATTTGTGAATGGCCTCTCTTATGAGGGGCCATGTCATGTCCCTGCTATGTTTGGACCGAACTTGGTTTACCTGAAGCTTGGAGACGAGCTGATGGGCTGCTGCTGATACAGAAATGAGTAGTGTAACCACACCTGAAAAAAACAATGAGAGTGTCTCAGAGATCTGCCTTTCTGGGCATGAATGGATGTCTTTCTCTTCTTGGCCAGTCTTTCAAGTTCTTACCAATCTCTGGGACTTCACTCTGAAATGTTCCTCTGTTACACATCAGTGCGGAATTATTAAGCAACATGCTTTAGAGGAGATAGCATGCTCTGGCACTGACTTGCAACATTTTAATCCAGGCTCCAACACAGTCAAGCTATTTACTGGCTTTGAGTAAATTACTTAACCTTCTTGTGCATTGGTTTCCTCATCTATAAAACGGGTAGAAAAATAGTACCTATCTAATGAAGGTTTTTGAGGAGTGAATGAGATAATATGTGAAAAGCACTTAAAACAATGTCTGATACATAATAAAGGCTTTATAATTAGTACAAATGTATCTTATCTATATAATAAGTTAATATAAGCTATTTAATAACAAAACATTTCCTTAGGAAATTTTCTCTGTACTAAATACATGAAACATCGCTGAAAGACATTAGAATGACAGCAATGAGGAAAACGTTCTCATTGTTATAAAAATACTGTTTGTTTAATTTTAAGTATTTTTAAATATCTCTTTTAAGGTAGGCAATTTGAGACAGGGAAAAACATTCACAAATCACGGCACAGGAGAAACAATACCGTCTTTAAGCCAAACAAATGAAGGTTCAAAATCCCAGCTCTGCCCTTTCATATGCATGTAACCTCACCCCTGTGAGCCTCATTTTTCTCATTGCTGTAACTGGGATCATATTTAAGCCACTGGGTTGCTAGGAGGATTTGATGAGATCTCATAAATGAAAGAAAACAAGCACGAAGCTCTGAGGACTGAATTATTATTTCATAGCGCAGTCTACTGGAGAAGGCAATGGCACCTCACTCCAGTACTCTTGCCTGGAGAGGCCCATGGACGAAGAGCCTGGTAGGCTGCAGTCCACGCGGCCACAAAGAGTCAGAGACGACTGAGCGACTTCACTTTCCCTTTTCACTTTCATGCATTGGAGAAGGAAATGGCAGCCCACTCCAGTGTTCTTGCCTGGAGAATCCCAGGGACAGGGGAGCCTGGTGGGCTGCCGTCTATGGGGTCGCACAGAGTCGGACACGACTGAAGCGACTTAGCAGCAGCAGCAGCGCTGTCTACTATCTTAAGCTAATTACTGTGCCTGTGTCATTGATAAAGTTACAAAAACACTGAAAACTTTCCATACCCTACAGAAAACAGGTCCTGTCTCACTTGGAAAAAAGCCACACGTTTGTAGCTTTTGATGAAGGAGCTTGTCTCATTAGGGGACCGAGTTATGGGATGAGATGGTTATTCAGAAGCCATGTTGTCCTGTGTCTTAGGTGGGGATGTTTAAAGTCCACCCAGAGATCCCAGAGTCCATGTCAGCAGAGGCCAAGGCGTTCATATTGAAGTGTTTCGAACCAGACCCTGACAAGAGAGACTGTGCTAACGACTTGCTTATGGATGAGTTCTTAAAAGTTTCCAGCAAAAAGAAAAAGACACAACCTAAGCTTTCAGGTATGTGGTTGCATCAAAGGGGGTGTAGGTCAGAGTCTCTAAATGCTAAACTTTTAAGATGGAAGATTTTTCCAGAGGTGAGCTAATTTGTTTAAAGGTACCACCGAAAACTGGCATCTTGAAGCTGTGTTAGCAGGAAATTCACAAATACTAGGGCCTCACACATAATGATCTTCCATCACATAGATAGTAGGGGATTAGTATACCAGCATCTATATGTTAGCATTGCTGATACAAAGATTAAAGGACAGAAGGGGTAGAAGGTAGTTTTTTCAAACTGAAATTCCAAATTACCATTGATTGACTACAGAGTTATTAGAGGACTGTTAAGCTTCCAAACCATCCGGATAATATGTTCTTTTAATTTTAGATTGTCCAAAACACCAATTTCCTTTTAGAGACTATCATTCCAAATAATTAACGCCCCACCCCCCCCACCCCGGCCAAAAAAAAAGAAAGAGAAGATTTCCAGTTATAATAAAATAGCACTGTAAAAATATAAATTGGCTTTTTGCAATAATTTCCATAACTCATTTCAGAAAGGGAAAAAGTAAGTGATTCACTTGTTGTTAGCATTTTTGGTGTCTATGTGGGATGAGATGGGCAGAATGAATGTTTGGAAAGGACATCAATCCCATTTCCAGCATTCACTTCACTTTTTGTTGATTTCTCAGTTTAATAACAAACCAAATGCATGCTTATTTTGCTGTGTTTACTTTTCTTTCCACAGCTCTTTCAGCTGGATCAAATGGTAAGTTTATTTTTATGTTGTCCTTTGGGCTGAAGCTTGGTACATCATGAAATAAGCTCTAGATTTCTTATTGGAGAGCCTCATCCTCTGCTCTTTGCTTACATGGGGTGAGGGTAGGAGGCTCCTGGGTACAAAGGATGTGTGGTTGCAAGCCTGGCTGGGTTCATTCTTTCAGAAACCCCTCAACTTTCTCTGTCATAAGACAGGCTTCTTTTGATCCTTCCTAAATGCAGGATGGTGAATCTGTTTTTGAAATCTTCAATGTGAGAGGAGTCCATGCTTTCTTAGGGGCTTCCCAGGTGGTGCTACTGGTAAAGAACCCCTGCCAATGCAAGAGACCAAAGAGACGCGGGTTCCATCCCTGGGTCGGGAAGATCCCTGGAGGAGGGCATGGCAACCCACTCCAATATTCTTGCCTAGAGAATCCCATAGACAGAGGAGCCTGGGGGGCTATAGTCCATAAGGTTGCAAACAGTTGGACACAACTGAAGCAATTAGCATGCCCACATGCTTTCTTATCTGAGAGCTAGCTGGCCACCTAACTCATTTCTTGGGGAAAATTTCAGTGCTGGACACCTTTCCCTGTCATCTTTGGTGTCCTATTTTCCTCTGACTTTAGCTGGTCAGGACTAGATGTGGTTTTGATTTTCAGTATTAGGCTTTGCAGATCATAACTAGGAAGGTTAATCTGCTCTAGGAAGATCAAGTGATGCATTTCAAGGCATAGGAAAGAAATGACCATGATTTGGGATTTTCCTAAGTTGGATGAGTTGTTGATCAAATAGACATGGGGCTCGGTGTTCATTGTGAGCATCCTGTGAGTTCTTCCACTGGCTGGGGGTAGATTTTTGCAAGTTCCTTACGTGCCTCAAAGTTAGCCCAGAGAAGAAGCCCAATAATCAGGGTTTCTTGGCCACAGCCTCTCCAGTTTTCCCCCCTCAATTCTTAGAGTCAAGAAGAACTCTGTGAAGAGGAGCCCCTCTTTTCCTCCCTTCTCCACAGTCACTGCATTTCACAAGGAGGACCCCGGGGCACTCAGCAGCCTCCCCGGCAGCTGGGTTTTGATGTCATAAAATGGGCCCTGACTTTGGACTCCAGCGGAAGTCGATGCACTTTGCACTTAGGTGGAAGCCAATTCTGATCCCAGCTGAGCCACTCTCTAAAAGCATGACAATGCAGCAATTTACTTGTTTCATCAGGCATTCTGTGCTGGGAACAATACCTACTGCACAGATTTGCTTCTGAGAACAAAATAAAAAATATATACCAAAAGAAGCTGGAGCCATGCCCAGAAGCTCAATCCATGATTGCTTCATCCCTTCCACATGGGTAGGTTTTTGTTGCAGGAAGCAGAGTCTCATCAGGCGCACATTTAAATTCTGTGAACTCAACTATACACACTTGGCAAGAGACAACTGGTGAGAGGGAATGTAAGCTGACAGTTCTGCCCACAAGCCCTCTCAGTGAGCATGTGCCTTAGAGCGAGCCTGAGGTGGAAGGTGTCCATCTGCTGACCGCTCGGTCACCTTTCCCACACACCCTCCCCACTCCGCACTCAGGGTGACTCAAGAGCATCTGGGACTCAGCTCTGGCTTTAGAGTCTTTTACTTAAGGTATTTTAGAATCTTATGATTTTGTAGAGTCAGCATTAAGAGAATGGGCATTGGAGTCAGAGCTGGGTTCATGCCTTAACTGGGTGACCCTGGAAATGACTTACCCTTAGTCACCTCATCTGTCCAGTGAGTTCAGTTAGACAAACTGCCCATGGGGCTTTGTGACAATTAAAATACAGTCACACATGTGACATGCTTAGCAACTGCCTAAGGTGGTTATTATGACTATTACTGTGGGGCTTTTCTTGCTGTGGCCTGCCCATGCCCAGTGGCTTGTTTAGTATTGTAGACCACAGTCCAGAAGTCCCCTATTCTTTCCCTAAAAACTCCCTACCTTCCTCGCTCAGAACATCTCCCAGGCCTCTTCAGTTCTCTGGATCTTTTTAATTTCGCAGTAACTTATCCATTTCTGTTCTGCCTCCTTGGCCTGAGACATTGATCTGCTTGATAGAGATGTTTCTGACAAAATTACTTATTTTAAAACCAGTATTTGATGAGAACTAGGCACCTCCTATTGTGTCAGTTCAGACTCCATCAAAATAAAATAAAAGCTTATGTTTGTTATAGAATTATAACTTCTGAGAACTGGGAAAGGCCTAAGAGTTCATCTGCTCTATTGGTTTCCAAAATATGTGTTTAGCAAAGAACTGCTTTTTAAAAAATTATGAATTCTTAAGCAGAGCTTAAAGTAACAAATAGATTCAAGGGATTAGATCTGATAGAGTGCCTGAAGAACTATGGACGGAGGTTCATGACATTGTGCAGGAGGCAGTGATCAAGACCATCCCCAAGAAAAAGAATTGCAAAAAGGCAGAATGGTTGTCTGAGCAGGCCTTACAAATATCTGAGAAAAGAAGAGAAGCTAAAGGCAAAGGAGAGAAGGAAAGATATACCCATTTGAATGCATAGTTCCAAAGACTAGCAAGGAGAGATAAGAAAGCCTTCCTCAGTGATTACTGCAAATAAATAGAGGAAAACAATAGAATGGGAAAGACTAGAGATCTCTTCAAGAAAATTAGAGATACCAAGGGAAAATGTCATGCAAAGATGGGCATAATAAAGGACAGAAATGGTATGGACCTAACAGAAGCAGAAGATATTAAGAAGAGTTGGCAAGAATACACAGAACTACACAAAAAAGATCTTCATGACACAGATAACCATGATGGTGTGATTACTCACTTAGAGCCAGATATCCTGAAATGTGAAGTCAAGTGGGCCTTAGGAAGCATCACTACAAACAAAGCCAGTGGAGGTGATGGAATTCCAGTTGAGCTATTTCAAATCCTAAAAAATGACGCTGTGAAAGAGCTGCAATCAATATGCCAGCAAATTTGAAAAACTCAGCAGTGGCCACAGGACTGGAAAAGGTCAGTTTTCATTCCAATCCCAAAGAAAGGCAATGCTGAAGAATATTCAAACTACTGCACAATTTCACTCATCTCACATGCTAGCAAAGTAATGCTAAAAATTCTCCAAGCCAGGCTTTAACAGTACATGAATTATGAACTTCCAGATGTTGAAGATGGATTTAGAAAAGGCAGAGGAACCAGGGATCAATTTGCCAACAACCACTGGATCATCAAAATAGGAAGAGAGTTCCAGAAAAACATCTGCTTTATTGACTATGCCAAAGCCTTTGACTACGTGGATCACAACAAACTGTGGAAAATTCTGAAAGAGACAGGAATACCAGGTCACCTGACCTGCCTCCTGAAAAACCTGTATGCAGGTCAAGAAACAACAGTCAGAACCAGACATGGAACAACAGACTGGTTCCAAACCAGGAAAGGAGTACGTCAAGGCTGTATATTGTCACCCTGCTTATTTAACTTATATGCAGAGTACATCATGCAGTACTTTTTTCCAGTAGTCATGTATGGATATGAGAATTGGACTATAAAGAAAGCTGAGTGCTGAAGAATTGATGTCTTTGAACAGTGGTGTTGAAGAAGACTCTTGAGAGTTCTTTGAACTGCAAGGAGATCCAACCAGTCAACCCTTAAGGAAATCAGTCCTAAATATTCATTGGAAGGACTAATGCTGAAGCTGAAATTCCAATACTTTGGCCATCTGACTCGAAGAACTGACTCACTGGAAAAGACCCTGATGCTGGGAAAGGTTGAAGATGGGAGGAGAAGGGGACAACAGAGGATGAGATGGTTGGACGCCATCACTGACTTGATGGACATGAGTTTGAGTAAGCTCCAGGAGTTGGTGATGGACAGGGAAGCCTGGTGTGCTGCAGTCCATGGGGTCTCAAAGAGTCAGACACGACTGAGCAACTGAACTGAACTGAATTCCTAATGTTAGCAAATTGGACTGCAAGGAGATCAAACCAGTCAATCCTAAAAGAAATCAGTCCTGAATATTCATTGGAGGACTGATGCTGAAGCTGAAGCTCCAATATTTTGGCCACTTGATGTGAAGAACTGACTCATTGGAAAAGACCCTGATGGAAAGATCGAAGGCAGGCAGAAAAGGGGACAACAGAGGATAAGATGGTTGGGTGGCATCACTGACTTGCTGGACATGAGTTTGAGCACGCTCTGGGAGTTGGTGATGGACAGGGAGGCCTTGTGTGCTACAGTCCATGGGGTCTGACTCAGTTGTACATGACTGAGTGACTGAACTGAACTGAAGCAGAGCTCTGATATATGACTGAAGGAGCATGGTTGTTTTAGGTAAAACAGGGTTGGAACCTGTGTTCTAGGATCACAGAAATCTACCCACTCACCCCATCCAAGGCAGCCCTGAGAAATAGGTGGACCTTAAACTTCTAAGGAGCACAGTTTATCGGTTATGAATCTGGTCCTTTATTTTATACATGTGAAAAACTAAGACTCAGAAATGACCTTCCTAAATTCTAGTGGGTCTGTGTGTGCTGACGTGTCCAACTCTTTAGACTGTAGCCCGCCAGGCTCCTGTGTCCCTGGGGTTCTCCAGGCAAGAATACTGGAGTGGGTTGCCATGCCCTCCTCCAGGGGATCTTCCCCATCCCAGGATCGAACCGGCATCTCTTGCATGTCCCGCGTTGGCAAGCAGATCGTTTAGCACTGCACCACCTGGGAAGCTCCTGAAGTCTAATAGGTGGACGATAAAAACAAATGTTCTGAGAGAGCATCATTGAAACAAGTATACTATCAAGGGTGAAACAGATCACCAGCCCAGGTTGGATGCATGAGACAAGTGCTCAGGGCTGGTGCACTGGGAAGACCCAGAGGGATGGGATGGAGAGGGAGGCAGGAGGGGGGATCAGGATGGGGAACACATGTAAATCCATGGCTGATTCATGTCAATGTATGGCAAAAACCACCACAATATTGAAAAGTAATTAGCCTCCAACTAATAAAAATAAATGGGGAAAAAAAAAAGAGTTTTCATGCAGCAACTAAAGATCCCATTTGCTGCAACTAAGACCCAGAACAGTCAAATACATAAATAAATATCTTAAAAAAAAAAAAAGGGCTGAGAACCCAGACCTGCTGGGCCTGGTGCCTCCTCCAGTTTCATGCCCCTGAGATAGTTCTTGCAGGGTCTAGGAGGCCCTTTCCTCACCGACCTCCTGCAGGGATTCCTCTGGGGAACCGTGGTCCCAAGGCCAGCCCGTGATGTTGCATAGCGCGGCTGCTCGCTGGGACGAGGCCCTTGACAAGCATCCTGCTGTCTCGTGTTGGGTGCGCACGTCTCTGGGAGCCTCACTGTCTCATGCCCCCTCTGACACGCAGAGTACCTCCGGAGTATCTCCTTGCCAGTGCCTGTCCTGGTGGAGGACACAAGCAGCAGCAGCGAATACGGCTCCGTCTCCCCCGACACGGAGTTAAAGGTGGACCCCTTCTCCTTCAAAACAAGAGCCAAGTCCTGTGGAGAGAAGGACGTCAAAGGCATACGGACGCTGTTTCTGGGGTAAAGACCTGACTTCGCTGGGGTGAGGGACGTATGTGGGGTGTCATTTGATAACAGGGATGGTAACATGTGCTGCCTGAATTATTGCAGCATCCCTGATGAAAATTTTGAAGACCACAGTGCTCCGCCTTCTCCAGAGGAAAAAGATTCCGGCTTCTTCATGCTGAGGAAGGACAGTGAGAGACGGGCCACGCTTCACAGGATTCTGACCGAAGACCAAGACAAAGTTGTGAGAAACTTGATGGAATCCCTGGCTCAGGTAAAAGCCGTTATATGGAGACTTCATTTCCCCAGAGTTGACTTTTTCTTTTCTTGACTCTGCTGACTCTTTGCTGTGGCGCTGGGGCTTTTTTTTTTAGTTGTGGTACATGGGCTTAGTTGCCCCTCAGCATGTGGAATTTTAGTTACCCAACCAGGGATCGAACCCACGTCCCCTGACCTGGAAGGTGGAGTCCTAGCCACTGGACCACCGAGAAGTCCACTTGGACCTGTCTCAGATGATGTGAAGACATGAAGAAGTTTCCACCTCCTGATGACAAAACAAACCTACCACGGTGGGTAGGCAGAATCCCTAACGCAGAAACTGTGTTTTAGAACATAGGTTGTTTTTGCATCAGGCTTCCCTGGTGGCTCAGATGGGAAAGAATCCACCTGCAATGTTGGAGACCTGGTTCAGTCTCTAGGTTGGGACAATCCCCAGGAGAGGGGAATGGTACCCACTCCAGTATTCTTGCCTGGAGAATTACTTGGACAGAGGAGCCTGATGGGCTGCAGTCCATGGGACTGCAAAGAGTCAGACACAATTGAGCGACTGACACTCACTTTCCACTTATTTTTAAGTCAGAAGCAAAATGTTGATGAAGTTCTGGCGGGTCCCTGCAAATCTTTTCACCCTTCATTCATTTATTCATTTAGACAATAAACATCCACTGAGACACGTGAATTGCTTCCCGCCGTTAGCATGAGACCACCTGCCATTGGCTCCTCTGAGCATTTGGGAAACCTCACTTACTCAACAGAGACCCCTGTGCTTGGAGGGCTCCAGTCAAGAATAGGGAGATAGGCAATAATAAGTAAATGATCTAGGGTGGTAAGAGGCCATACATGCTACCAAAAAACCCAAAGCTGGGCAAACTCTGTTCCCTGGTGTATTTGTTTGCTGAGCTGCCGTAATAAAATACGTTAGACTCAGTAGCTTGAACATCAGGGAATTTTTCTCTCTCACGGTTCTGGAAGCTGAAAGTCTAAAACTGGGGTGTTGGCAGGTTTGGTTTCTCCTGAGGCTTCTCTGCTAGGCTTGCAGGCGGCCACTTTCTGTGTCCTCACCTGCCCTTTTTTCTCTGTGTGCCGGGAGTGTCTCTTCTTCCTCTTACAAGAGCACTAATCCTGTTGGATTAGGGCCCCACCCTTATGATCTCAACCTTAGTTATCTCCTAAATACCCTGTCTCCAAATACAGTCACCTTGAGGGATTAGGACTTCAACACATGAATTGGGGGATGGGGGAAATGGCACAGTTTCATCCTAATACCTGGAGAAATGTATTCCCTGGGATTCTGCTTATAGAAATGCGGAAGAATGCCCTCCTAACCCTGTCCTAGTGGAGGCAGGGTGTCCACCACCTCTACACTGCAGGTGATGCTTGCTTGCCTGGAGCAGAGCTCAGGCCTCCTCTGAGTATAAAACTCCCCAGACATACCTGGCCCAGACATCACACTTGCATCCTCTCTCAGTTCTATGGGTGTCAGGGACTTGTGAACCTGCTTCAGCACCTGTGGTCACCAGCTGTCTTCCATGATCACCATGATGACATGTAATTTCTCTCCTTGCTTCTGTCCTAGGAGAACAGCTGCAAAAAGGGTGAAGCTGGAGGGATCAGGTCAAGTTTTCATCTCAGTCCAGTACTTTACCTGGTCTCAGCTTTTATTAGAATGTAAATGAAGCCAGGCTGTCTCTTTCTCAGCTCTTGCTATATAGCCCTTTCTTGTCTTTATCTTGAGAAGCCCCTGAAATTTCTCTGCCGATTCCACCACCTCAGGAATTCTCTATTATTCACGTCTTTAGATTCCATAGGAAGAGCTGAAACACCATGTGTGTGTCATCAGGGTCTCTGGGTACAGGGAAAACTGACATCTATGTGTTCTGGGAAAACTTCTGATGAGTCCTAAAGGGAAGCTGCATGGAGTGAGCAGGGAGTCTGAGGCCCTGAAAGGAGGTGCTCTGGGTGAGGGACAGCCAAGTTCTGAATTGGAAGTGGAATGAGTGCTAAGCATGCCACAGAGGAATCTGGAGATGTGGCTGAGATGGGAGTAGTCTGGAACCTGTAGCTGTCACTCATGTCTTTCCATCTGCTCACTGTGGTCATTCAAGGACTGAGAATCAGATGATGTAAGATAAAGAAGCAGAACCAAGTTTAGAAGGAAGGAGCAACTGTGCAGTAATTGGAGGTCATTCATTCAACAAATATTTATTGAGCATCTACTAGATGCCAGGCATCCCCCCATCTATGTGCTGGGTATGCTAGGACACCATAGTGAACAAAATGAGAAAAAATAGATGCATCCCATTGAAGCTGACATTCTTGTAGAGCAAGAAAAGCAATAAAAATGTACTAAGTGCATAGTTGAATATATCATAGTTAAATATATAGTTAAGTGTTATTATATACTATGTATGTTACATATATGTTACTATATATGTTAAATATATCATGTGTGTGTGTCTGCTTAGTTGCTTAGTTGTGTCCGACTCTTTGCAACCCCATGGACTGTAGCCCGCCAGGCTCTTCTGTCCATGGGATTCTCCAGGCAAGAATACTGGAGTGGGTTGCCATGCCCTCCTCCAGGGGAACTTCCCAACCCAGGGATCGAACCCAGGTCTCCCACATTGCAGGCGGATTCTTTACTGTCTGAGACACCAGGGAAACCCAAATATATAGTAATAATAGCAAATACTTTCTGTGGGCCAGATATTGTTCTTAGTAGTTCCTGTGTCTCTACTCACTCAGCTCCTTGTGACCACAGTCCTGCCGCAAAAGTTCTGTTAGTCTCCTCATTTTGCACAGAGGAGGTACAGAGGCGTTGAGTAACTCACAGAAGTCACACAGCCCTAACTGATGGAATTGGGATTTGGACCCAGGCAGTCTGGCTCCAGGGACTGTGCTGTCTAGAACCACACTGCTGTCCCTCCTGCTCCACCAGAGGGTGGCAGGTCCTGGGAGAAACACATGCAGCAGAGGAGGGGACGGGGTTTGGGTTTGGGAGAAGGAATCGCCAGTAGCGGCTGTGGCGTGAAGGCTTCTGTTTTAGGTCAGTACACGGAACCCAGTGATGCTTAAATCTCACGATCATCCCCCGTGGGTGTGCTCTCCTAACACAGAAAAGTGTCTGCTTTGATTCATGTCATGGTCTCAGCCCTCAGCAGAGAGCCTAGCAGGAGACTGTGCTTCCATGACTGTGCTGAAATTCCTAAATTTTGGAGTTGGTTAATCCTATTCAAGGCTTCCCTGGTGGCTCAGACGGTAAAGTGTCTGCCTACCATGTGGGAGCCCCGGGTTAGATCCCTGGGTGGGGAAGGTCCTCTGGAGAAGGAAATGACAATCCACTCCAGTGTTCTTGCCTGGAAAATCCCAGGGACGGCAGAGCCTGCTGGGCTGCCGTCTTTGGGGTTGCAAAGAGTAGGACACGACCGAGCGACTTCACTTCCCTTCACTTCAATCCTATTCAAGTGTTTGTGACTTCCTAGTGTTTTAAGAATGCTTGAACGTTCTGTAAAAAAGAGAAAAGGAAAGAAAAGCCTAAAAGTGACTGCCAGAAGGCTTGCCTCAGTGCACCAGTATGAAGTGACCAGTATGATTCTGACCAGAAACTGCTGGTCACAGTTGCTTAGTAAATCCAGAATTGTCAAGTGAGATATAGGGTCCTTCTGACGGTGACTGCTGCAGATGCTGTGAATCCTTTCCTGGGGCATCCCATGGTGATCTTGTAATAGAGCAGGTCCCCACCCAGGTTTACTGCTGGTTCAGACAGCTAATTGAGGCAGTAGAAGGTAATGATTAGGAGCTTGGGTTCAGCCTCAACTTGACTCTGAGGCCTGATTCTACCACTTAAAGGCTATGTGATTTGAACAAGTTAGTTAACCTCTCTGAGGCTGAATTTCCTAATCCATAAAATTGAGGAAACAATGGAGTTAGTCACCGTAGCAAAGGGTTGCTACGGGGAGTAACTAAGATCATGAATCATGAGACAATAATAGGGAGAATTCCATAAATGTTAACTATTATTGTTGATATCATCATCATCAAGAAGTTATCTAGTATCTGATTTTTTTCAATGACCAGATGGAAATGTATTTTCATTGTATTAAATATTTCTAGATACATCTTTACATTTAAGCCTGCCCCTTTATGACAAGGCTGAAGTGTAGATCCTCAAAGTGTGGCCCATGAAAGCACTTTCAATCTGTAACATCCTTCTGAAACCCACTCATCACTTTGAAGGAGTTTAAGGACAAAGAAGGCAGAGCCCCTTTGCCAGAGAATCTAGGATGGTCCTCTTGAATGTTCAGGAAAGGCACCCTGTCAGATGCTACCTTCTGATACTGAATCATAAAGGCATGTTAATGAGTACACGTGGGGAGGCAGGCTTGAGAACAGAAACAACCATTATTATGACTATTATGTAGGTGATGAAATTCCCCAGATGAAAAACATTTCCCAGGGTAGATAGTGTTCCTTTGTAGGACAGGGACAGTGACATCAAAAACCCAGCAGGAGCCTGTTTTTCTGTTGAGAAAACAAAGCAAATGTCCAAAAGAATGTTTGCTGTTTAAACTGCTGGCAAACATGTAACTGATTTTTCACTAAGATAAGCTTCCAATTCCTAAATAGCACACATTTTTCTTCTCAAACATATTTTCATGTTTTTATGATATTGCCTGTGAATCTTTACTTTGAGTGTAATTTAGTTTGTGGCAAGAAAAGAAACAAAGTTTAAAACTGTTCCCTGTCTGATTTTCAAATATTCCCTTAATGATAGCTTTCAAGCTTTTCAATATAATCTTTTCTCATCAAAGCATAAGCATGAGAGGGCGCTCCCAAATGAAAGTAGATTGAGAGAACGAACTTGATGGGGCATTTCTCTTTTATTTTAACAGGCTCCTAGAAATTGTCATTTTCAAAGCCCAGTTGAGGAATTTGATTTTAATGATGCAGTAACAAAATACACAATACGAGATAGAAATGAGGATAATAAAAATCCCTTTCTTTCTTAAAGTTAGATGAGGATCAGTAGCATTCTACTGTGTTTCCTTTAAGTAATAACGTTTCTTGCTCAAAGGAGAAGTTCAACTTGAAGAAGGGAATTTGTTTAAATATTTAATTTTTAATATGTGAAGTCATCCATTTGGTCCATTCTTATTACTGATTGCCTTATTGGTGTGTAAGGAATGGTTTCCAGGATAAAGTTTGAAGCAAGCTCCTTTTAATAGCAAAATGTTTTATATGTTTTTATTGTTAATTAATTTTTATTGGAGTATAGTATCTTTACAATATTATGTTAGCTTCTACTGCACAGCAGAATCAATCAGCTATACATATACATACGTGTGCATGCTCAGTCGCGTCTGATTCTTTGTGACCCCATGGACTATCGCCCGCCTGGCTCCTCTGTCTATGGGATTCTCCAGGCAAGAATACTGGGTTGGGTTGTCACTTCCTACTCAAGGGGATCTTCCCAACCCAGGGATCAAACCCACGTCTCTTGCATCTCCTGCATAGGCAGGTGGAGTCTTTACTCCTGTGCCACCTGGGAAGCCCACATATACATATTTTCCCTTCGTTTTGAGTTTCCCTCCCATTTAGGATACCGTGAGTGAAGTAGGTCAGAAAAAGAAAAACAAATATCATATATTAATGAATATATCTAAAAAATGGTATAGATGACCTCATTTGCAAAGCAGAAATAGAGACAAAGACTTGGAGAGCAAATGTATGGATACTGAGGGGTAGGCAGGGTTGGTATGAATTGGGAGATTGGGATTGATACATATACACTATTGATACTGACAACTGATGCTTGTCAATCAATCAATATATCTATATTGATATAGACAACTGATGCTAGCTGCTTTTGATTGCAAAGAATTGATGTGTTTTAAGGGCACTTGATGGACTGCAAGGAGATCCAACCAGTCCATCATAAAGGAGATCAGTCCTGGGTGTGCACTGGAAGGACTGATCCTGAAGCTGAAACTCCAGTACTTTGGCCACCTCATGCAAAGAGTTGACTCATTGGAAAAGACCCTGATGCTTGGAGGGATTGGGGGCAGGAGGAGAAGGGGATGACAGAGGATGAGATGGCTGGATGGCATCACTGACTTGATGGACATGAGTTTGAGTAAACTCCAGGAGTTGGTGATGGACAGGGAAGCCTGGCGTGCTGCGATTCATGGGGTCGCAAAGAGTCGGACACGACTGAGAGACTGAACTGAACCTAACTGAAAGGGCCCTTGATGGACTAGGAACATGTTGGCAGACACATGGATTCTCAGCGTCTCGCGGAGCCTCACAGAGACAGAAACTGGAGTGTAATTCCAAGGCCTTCAAGGCCCTCAGTCTGTGCTTCTCTGGCTTGGTTGCTGCTGGCACCCGTTTCCGTCTGCTTCTCTCTCCACCAATCGTCCTTCTCACCTCTGTTCCTTGTGCTTCCTTATAACTCGATGTACTCTCACCCTGTTTTATGACTTCTCTCTCTGGGCAGACTTTGAGCCTGAGATCCTATGGCTTATTGCCTGAATCTCTCTTTAGCTCCCAATTAAAATTTCTGAAAGTGGAATTTCAGTCTCTGCCTGTCCCTGTTTGTCCATCTGACTACATCACGACTGTTGGACAGTGTATGCGGTGGGTTTCTTTCCTTCCCAAGGACTTCTCTTTCCTTTCTTTTTTTTTTTTTTTTGCAGGGGGACAAGCCATAGTTTAAATATGGCTGTTCCCCCTTAGCAGGGGGCCATTGATACCATGTATAAAAAAAGTCCAGTTCTTCTCAACAGGGGCTATGAGGGCGGCAGGCCCGTGGCTGAAACATCCAGTACAGAAATATCTGACCGACTGATAGACTGTTGGTTACTATTCACAGGGGGCTGAAGAACCTAAACTAAAATGGGAGCACATCACAACTCTCGTCGCAAGCCTCAGAGAATTCGTGAGGTCCACGGACCGGAAGATCATAGCCACCACCCTGTCCAAGCTGAAGCTGGAGCTGGACTTCGACAGCCACGGTATCAGTCAGGTCCAGGTGGTGCTCTTTGGTTTTCAAGATGCTGTAAGTATGATGCTTTGCCCATGTTTTCCCAGGCACTCCAGCTAAAATTAGTCAGAAAAAACAGGATAAAAACATAAGCTCTGTTGCCTTTTCTTTATTTAATCATTGCCATGAGTTCTCTTCTCTTTAGAACATGAGTAAGTATGAGATGGTTGCCTCTCTGTGTGCCTCGAAACACTAGCTTTGTTTGTTATATAATCTGGTATCTCCCCCAGGTTAGATACACATAAAATGGAACACCGTGGAAAATAACAACACTCACAGACATCTCCCATGGCTGCACTTTGTTCTTATGAAATCATGTAGTTGGTCACTATTTATTTTGATGATTTTAGCAACAGAGCACTCTTCAGTCCTGCACTTTCTATTATATATGAAAAATGCCATCTAGTGGTCACTCGGAAAAATGTAACCGTACTGATCAGAATGATCAAATTTTTCCCCCCTTGCTCTGTTTTCCAAACAGAACATTTTTGACATGCTTGTTTAATAAATATTCACTACTTCCTAGCCAGCAATATACTTTGGAGTACAGGGCTTCACTGGATAAAAGTTAATCCACAGGCTCTGGTGAGAGATCACTGACCGTGCCTTGCTCTCACAGCGAGTTGCTACGCAACACAAACTTGAAGCCAGTTTTCCAGAAGCCTGATTCAAACCATATGTGATATCCTTGCATGAGACTTGCCTGTGGAACTTGTACCAAAAAAAGCCTAAAGTCCCTCCCAGAAGCCCTTACAAGTGACTGCGGGAGACAGAAATAAGAGAGTTCCCAAGGTGCTGGCCCTGTGAATAGGGAAGCACTTTGCATCATTTTAGGTAAACTCCCCAAATTGCCTCAGTCCTAATGAGTTTATTGCTGCTCCCTAGAAGATGTCTTGGCAGTTGCATTTGGTGCATCAAAAGATCCCAGATTTAAAACTAAACTGTAATCCTTCAGTGAGCTCTTGCTCCCTGGAACTCTGTGCAAGCCGCTCAGTCTTGGGCTGTATCCTGGGCAGGGCAACGCTCCTGACTCGATTGACGTCATGGGAAATGAGAGCAACTGGCCAGGCCTGTCATTAATATAATGCTAAAGGCACACTTACTCTGTGACTAGGGAACCCCAGCCATCTACAAATAGAATCACATAACTCAGTGAGTTTGCAACTTGCTCACACATTTGGCTTCCAGTCTAGAGGTTGGAAAGCAAATAGGCAAGTAGAATTCAGATTGAGAGTGGGTTAGTTGTAATCCTGGGCCACAGACCAAGTCACACACACACACACACACACCCCTACCTGCTCTTGCTCTGACTAGAGACGTCCAGAATGGACTTGCACTGTCCAGGATGGGAATGAACCCAAAGAATGGCCCAGATGTAATATACTGTTTAATGAGGGGTTGTGAGGAGCTGGTCATGGTAGGGGACCCCGTCTCCATTTTCTGTTTGGGACCCTTGAGAGAAAGAGTATTAGTTACTAAATGTTGTACCCACATTAGTCAAATAATCAGGTGAGTCCTTTAAGAAAGTGCCAGGACAAAATTATTCTGAAGGGGTTTCCTAGATCAAGTGGGAACCTAGCAATGGTCCACTTCCTTGGGAACAACCACTCTGAGGAATTCCTCAGACAGACTGCCATTGACACTGGTGGATTTTGATGAAGATGGATCAAGGGCAGGAATGAGCCACTGGAACTCTAGCTTCTGGTGTGAGGTTGCAGCTAGGTCACCTTCTCCCCAGCTTCCTCTAAGATCTCTAGTCAGAGTGCTGTTGGGAAAAATAGCGTCTTTTATTAAAGACTCATGTCAACCAGAAATTAGTGGAGTTAAACCTAATTTTGAATAAACCTCTCTTAGCCTTATGATAAAAGTCATTTATAAAAAGGTAATGGCTTACCCCTACAATGGAATATTATCAACCTGAAAAAAGGAACGAAGTTCTGATACATTACACTAAGTGAAATGAGCCAGACACAAAAAGACTATGATTTCGATTGTGTGAGACACTTAGAGTAGTCAGATTCATAAACAGGAAGTAGAATGGTTGTTGTCAGGGACTGGGAGGAGAGGGCAGGGGGGAATCATTGTTTAATGGGTGTAGCGTTTCAGTTTTGCAGGATGAAAAGAGTTCTGGAGATGAGCAATGGTTCAGTTCAGTTTAGTTCAGTTCAGTTCAGTCGCTCAATCGTGTCCGACTCTTTGCGACCCCATGAATCGCAGCACGCCAGGCCTCCCTGTCCATCACCAACTCCTGGAGTTTACTCAAACTCATGTCCATCGAGTCAGTGACGCCATCCAGCCATCTCATCCTCTGTCGTCCCCTTCTCCTCCTGCCCCCAATCCCTCCCAGCGTCAGGGCCTTCTGATGGCGATGGTAGTGTTGACTACAAAATGAGCCGCAGCCTGAAAGTAGAGAGTTACTTTATTTGGTGGGAACGTTAAGGACTCCAAGCCCAGGAGACAGCATCTCAGTAGCTCTGTGAAATCTGCTCAGAGGAGGCAGGAGAGGGAGTCAGGCTATAGACAAGTTTGCAACAAAGAGGGCAGGCAACCTGAACATCAAAGATCATTGTTAAGTAGTAAGGAAAACCAGATTTCAAGCTAAGGAATTTAGTGTTTTCTGTGTATGGAAAGATGCAAACCTCTGGGCTCTCTGAATTCATTCCTTTCATAGGCACCTCAGCTGTCAGGGGCCAAATCTGTTTCTAGATGCTTTAGATCCTTAATTCCTTTTTTACCGCAAGGGGTGGCAGGTGTGGCGGATGGCTGCTTCTGGCATCCCATCTCTTCACCCCACCAGCAATTGCCATGGTTGGGGGCGGTGGCATCTGCTGGATGACACTTTGGGGAGCCCTCATTCACATTAGGAGGCCTGAAATCGCTGACGGCTGTGACATGTCTTGCCCACTGATACAGCAGGAAATGTTTCATTTCACACTAACACAACAGTGTCAATGTGCTCGATGCCACTTAAAAATGCCACTTTAACTGTACACTTAAAAATAGTTGAGATGGTAAATTTGATGGAACGCATATTTTAGCATAATTTTTCAAAAGAAAGGTAATGCATTTATCTGTGTCAGTGTCTGTGTAAATAAGTGAAACATTACTAGTCACTTTAAAAAGACAGTCTTACAACAGAGATTTTTAATGTGAACAGATTGGAATAGTTCAACACTTTATTCCCCTTTTAAAAAGATAGAGGCTGTTGTGGGGTAGAAAACAAGGCATGCACCATGGCAGGTCTGTAGGTAGCACGCGTGTTCTCATGCTCCCCCTTTAAGCGGTGACTGGCACTTTCAAGTCGTCACATTATGCTGAAGTGCTTGGTTGTGTTGAACAGCAACCATAACATTTAAGAATAAAAAGGAAATACATAGTCTCGATGCACGTGTGTATGCTGAATCACTTAATTCATGTTCACCTCTTTGCGACCTCATGGACTGTAGCCCACCAGGCTCCTCTGTCCATGGGGTTCTCCAGGCAAGAACACTAGAGTAGGTTGCCAAGCCCTCCTCCGAGGGATCTTCCCAACCCAGGGATCGAACCAGTGTCTCATGTCTCCTGCGTTGGCAGGTGGGTTCTTTACTGCTAGTGCAACCATTTTAAACCCCGTGGACTCTTTTTTTTCCAATCTGCTGACATCGTAAAAGACAGAAGTTGCAGATACCAAGTCCCAAAGAGGCAACATTCCCTTTCAACTAGATTGCCTTTCATTGAAGTGGTATATCTCACTTGCTTACATGGGGAGCACCAAACTTCATTTTGAAGTGGCAATTTTTCATTTGTTTTCTGGTGACATAAATAAATTATTCACAATTCAGAGTGAAGAAGCCTTTTAGTTATTATTATTGGTAGAATATCATCCGAATGCATGCATCAGCTAGGTTATTTGCAATTAAATATTAAAATAAACCATATATCACTCTCTTTCTCCAGGTCAATAAAGTTCTTCGGAATCATAACATCAAGCCACACTGGATGTTTGCTTTAGACAGTATCATCCGAAAGGCGGTACAGACGGCTATTACCATTCTGGTTCCAGGTCAGAAATACTTAACTACTTTGCCGATATTTAGAGTTTGGTATTTTCAATTACTGTTTATCTATCATTTATGATGTCTCCTCACTGCTTTTAAGACAACTTAGCCTTTTTTTTTTCATCTTTCAAAACCACCAAATAATATTTATCTAGTGCGTGTACTCTGAGCAAAATGTTTACTATGAGTGAGGAAGTCTTGTTTCCTTGTCTTTAAAGAGCATCATTGGATATAAAGACAAAGAGAAAATGATACAGGAGCTCCAAATACATATGCATTTCAATATTTAGATATCTGTACCCACAAAACACCCTCCCATGTCATCTGTTACCAGTGGTTCTCATAGCTGCCGGTGCATCGAGTGATGTCAGGAGCTTTTTAAAATTACAGCTTTGAGAGCTCCATCCCAGACTGAGTGAGAATCTGCTGAGGATAAAGCTCAGGAATCTGATTTTCCAGGTCATTTTTATATACAGCCAGGTTTGGAAATCACGGGTCTAAATAGATTCCAGCTATGTTTGCACTAAGATATTATACCAAAGGGTATCTCAATGAATGCAACCAGGTTATGGGAGTAAGCGTGTGTGCTAAGTCGCTTTAGTCGTGTATGACTCTGTGTAACCCCACGGACCCTGCCAGGGTCCTCTGTCCATGGGATTCTCCAGGCATCAATACTGGAGTGGGTTACCATGCCTTCCTCCAGGGGATTGTCTCGACCCAGGGATTGAACCCACATCTCTTACCTCTCCTGTATTGGCAAGGCGAGTTCTTGACCACTAGCACCACCTGGGAAGCCTGTTATGGAGAAAGGGACAGATGCACTCATGTTCTAAGATAAGCTTCCAAAGTGTTTTGATAGTGTACCCGTTATAGAAATTTTAAGCGGAGCTATTCCAGCTTGCATTGTGTGTGTATAGATAGAGAAATAGACTGATTGAGGTATATGAATTAGAAACGTGTTCTAAAATAAAAGAAACATGTTCTGTTGTACTAATTTGTACATGTAATATAAAGTACTCTAAAACAGAAATCGAAAAAGATAAGGTAAATATACATATGAAACATTTCAAATTTTATGTTATTTATAAATGGTACCACAAACTTTCAAGTTATCATAAGCCCTTCTGAGTTGTGGAGTTCCTTCTCTTCTTTCAGAATGCCTTGGCTGGTTTCAGAGTGAGGGATTAACATTTCTTTCTTATAAAACGAGGAAATAGAAGAAGTTCTAACATCCCTGAATGGGTCGTTCGTCTATGTGGTGCATACCTCACCGCCCCCACCGTCCCCCACCCCCATCCCTCCGGCCACCTCCCCTTGTATTCTTGTTTTTGTTTTTTTTTTCTCTTGTGTTCTTGTAAGTTTGCCTTCTTCAGGTCTCAGTTTACGAGATGCCCTCTCAGAGAGTCCTGACGGACCCGCAAAGTCTACAGTAGACTCCCTGTCTCTCTCTCTCCTTGGAAATGGTTTTCCCATTGGTGACATTTGCCCAGTCAGAAACTACTTTTATTTTCTTGTCTAATGGCTGTTTCCCTTACCAGAGGGTAGCTATGTCTTTTATTCTGTGTCAAACACGTTGTCCAGCATGTTGCCTGGAAATTAACAGATTTCCAATAAATATTGGTTGAAGCAATCAGTAGATGAGTTTTACCTGGTTATAACAAATTAGGGTAAAAACTTTGCATCACTTAGAAGAAACCCTAGTGAGGCTTTGAAACAAACGGCTGGCAGTTGGATGTGAACCTGAAGAATGTAAAGCTGATGGAGACCTAGTGTGAGGCTTTAAGGAAGTCAGCACGCACTTATGTTTAGATGGTTGATCAGGGAAATGAGCTTCGGTGTGGGAAGTGTACCAAAGAGGGGTTATTAACCCAAAAGACATAAGGGGTGGAAGGGAGTAAGTGTGTGTCAGTGAGTAGTATAGGTGTAGGCCATGAGTTACACCGTGTCCTATGTGTGCAAAGTCACTTCAGTTGTGTCTAACTCTTTGTGACTCTGTGGACTAACCTGTCAGGCTCTTCTGTCCATGGGATTCTCCAGGCAAGAATACTGGAGTGGATTGCCACGCTCTTCTCCAGGGGATCTTCCTGACTCCGGGATCGAACCTGCATCTTCTGCCACTCCTGCATTACAGGCAGCTTCTTTACCGCTAAGCCACTGGGGAAGCCCCAAGTTACACCCAGTAGTAACCTAAATTGAGAATGTCTAAATGAGGAGAAGAGAAAGGGATTATACTTTGAAATAATTTAAATAATATATAAATGATCTGTTAATCTAATTTGTAATAACTTCTTTTAAAATGGATTACCTAAATGCAATGGATTGTACCCTGGAATAGAAAAAAGAACATCAGGAAAACGAGCATAATCTGAAAGTACCCCAGTTTCCTTAATACAGCTGATACTATACCAATGTTAATTTCTTAGTTTTGACTGAAGTACCATAGCTACATAAGATGTACTAGGTGAACTGGGTGGAAGGTATATGGAGTTCTCTGTATTATCTTTATAGTATTTCTGTAAATCTAAAATTCTTCCAAAATATAGTTTATAAAGCACCCTGATTATCATGCTGTAGATGAAACACTTTAAGCTTAGAGGGAGAGACGGGGACAAGGGACAACACAGGGAGGCATGTCTCCTCACATGAGTGTTCCCGTGATGGGCATTGCTCTAACCCAGCTCGTGTGCAGAAGAAGGCACACTCTATGAAAACAGTTTGCTAAGCAAGTTTTCTGTCCTTCCACTGTGAAATGGGTTTCTTTGAGGCCACTAGGGGTCTCTGATGACAACTGAAATGATTCTTTGAAAGCATTTTAAAAAGTGAGCAAAAAAAACAGGACTTCCCTTGCGGTCCAGTGGTTAGAATTCCACGCTTCTACTGCAGGGGGCACGGGTCCAATACCTGGTCAGGAAACTAAGATCCTAAAAGCTGCATGGCGTGGCCAAGAATAATAGTAATAAGTAGAAATTTCAGAGAATTACATTAAGAAAATATTTTTTAATATTCCTCTCAGGATGCAGGAATACAATATACACTGTACATCAATATGTATATGTTGAAATATATGAACAAGGGCAACCAATTTCAAGCATTTGACAATTCCATTGATTTCCAAATGTCCCTAAAGATTTTGTTATACAATTAAGATTCAAAGAAACTACACTAAAAATGCCTGTCTTTTTAGTCTCTTGATAAAAATTCCTTTTAGATGACCAAATACTGCAATTAACCTACCAAAATTTTAAGACTTGCTAAAGAAACCAACAAATTTAAAAGTATACCATCATCAGTACACACATTTCCTAGATGTGTTTGCTGAGAGGACCCAGATGCTGGCTTTTAAATATTCTCTAATAAAAGGAATCAGAGCTCCTTGCAGAAATGGTTGATTTCCAGGCCTGCCTGGGACAGAGAAAATACAAGATGAACCTGTAACTTACTGTGATGGCAAAAAGTAAGGAAGTGCCCCAAAAGGATGGAAGCTGATACAAAGGATCCTGGAGACAGCTTGAAGGACTTTCCAAAAGTCTAAGCCAGAACAAATTAAACAAAAAATCAATAAAAATAATATTGGATTATATGCATAGAGTAAACTAAATAGCCACGAGTCCATACTGATATAAGTAATTGAATAAATACGTATATGGAGGAAAAAGGACAATTATTTGTCTTAGTAGAATTCCAATTAATACATGTAGAAGGGATGAGGGAAATAGAAAATCACCATTAGGCAAACACCACAGTAATAATTAATACAGCAAGAACCATTAATAGCTGCTGAGGTAAGCAGGAAAAATAATGCTGAGAAACGAGGTATTTGAATGGTCTCAGGGACTCTCCCGACAAGATATCTACTAACTACAAAGAAGAAACAGTGACGGTTCCTTTACCAAAAGCTCAAGGTAAACATCACTCACATAAGACACTGCAGCATCGGGTACCTCCTGATATGATGCTCTGAGAAGGACACAACATCGCCTTTGTGGTATAGGAGCCAAAAAGGCAAGAGCCTCAACCCAATCTTGACAGGACATAAGTGATCCAAAAATGAGGGACACAGTACAACATAGCTGACCAGGACTCCTCAAAAGTACGGAGGTCTTGGGGGATAGAGAAATACGAAGGTACCATCACAGATTGGCAAAGACTGAGAGACACATGACAAATAATGTGGTGTGGGATCCTAGATCAGAAAAAGGACATCCTTGGGAAAACCGTGAAATCAAGTAAGGACTGTAGATTAGGTTGATAGTATTGTATCCATGTGAATTTGCTGGCTTTGGTAATAGTGCCAAAGCTGTGTAAGCTGTTACAAATATTTAGGGCAAGCTGATACTGGGTGTACAAGGAACTCTCTGACTGTTTTTTGCAACTTTTCTGTTAGTCTAAAGTTATTTCAAAATGAAAAGGAAAAAATAAGAAAATGTTCCATCTCTTTCTTCCGAAAAAGAACGCACAGAACAGAGAGTACTGTGTAAATCCCATATGAGTTTCTTTTTTTTCCCCTCAGACTCTTTTCCCACTTATCTTCAAGGATCAGCCTGTGAACTATTGGTAACACTGAGTATCTTTCATTACTCTTCAAGTACAGGCTGGCTGTGGGTGACCAGATGGCAAAATTCTGAGCATGAGACCATGTTGGCCCAGCAAAGGCAGAGAGGATGTACAGTGCAGGCACACTTCTGATGGGAACTCCAGTCGTTTAAGCTGCTAGAGGCCTTGGTGTTACTCCCAGTTGTTAAGCTGAATCAGTCCTGTGCCCCATGTCCACATCAATATAAAATGACCAGCACCCCAAACTACATGCAGTATTTAATGCAGGGATCGTGCACCGCTCTGACAAGTATTGTGATCCTACCGTGTGTTAGAGAAGCTTGGTCTGGTTATTTTCCTCTGATGAGGCTGCCAGTTGGGGTGGAGTGGGAGTGAGGGGATGTGGGGATAGCATTGCTGTGTGACCCTGTCTTGTGTTTTGGAAACATGCACTCCCTTGAGTTTCCCACACATGGGCTTAAATGTTGTCCATTCATTCCAGGCTCCCCTGAGTCCCTGCCTTTCTTATGACACTTGGCTGTGTCCGGACAGTTCCCTCTGCTTTCCATTCTCCTCGGAGGGCTCATTTGTCCTTCCTTCTCTTAAGACAGTGAAGAATCCACCTGCAATGCAGGAGACCCAGGTTTGATCTCTGGGTTGGGAAGATCCCTTGGAGAACGGAATGGCTACCTACTCTAGTATTCGTGCCTGGAGAACTCCATGGACAGAGGAGCCTGGCAGGCTACAGTCCTTCGGGTTGCAAAGGGCTGGGCATGACTGAGCAACTAACATTTCATTTCTCTCAAGTACCTCTTCCCCTTTCTCCACCCCAAGGCTTTCCCCTCCTCCAGAACCTGCCTGGGCCCTTCCATCTCCTTGAATCCATCAATGAGTAAACCCCACACTAGGTTTAGTCATTGCAAATATACTTTACTTACCCCTTAGCACTCTTATTGTATGTACCTGTGAATTATATATGTAGGTAGGTATATAACTGAAAGCATCTAAGATATTCAAGCTGAATTTATTTGTACTTGTAATTCCATGTTATCTTCGCATATGCTTTATGACTCTTGTGTATATTTGCCCTAGTTCTCCTTCAGGTTGTTTCTTTTGGAGGATCAAGACCAGATGCTCTCTCTTATTTGCATGTTTTACAATATCTAATTTGATGATGTGTCCTCAGGGAGCCATCATGAAAGATCAAAATAACAAAGTATTGCATTCACTTATAGTTTTCTACTTTCTTCGAATTATTGAGAAAAACTCTTAGTCATTGGCACATAAGTAAAATGATGACATATGATCATTTAAAGTGTACAGAGTTAGAGGAATGTAAGGGAACATTTAAATGTAATAATGTAATAATAAGTATTAGAAATTTTCCCTCTCCTAAAGTGAGATTATATTCAACAAGACAATAAACCTTTAAAATTAGCTTTAAAATTTCAGTTTAGAGACCATAAGAAAAAAATTTAGAAAATTTAAAAAGGCCTATTCTTGCTTTAATTTAATATAGATCGAATTCTCATATTTTTTAAAAATTATTTATTTGGCAATGCCAGGTCTTAGTTGCACAGCACAGGGGATCTAGTTCTCCAACCAGGTATTAAACTCGGGCGCCCTGCATTGGGAGTGCTGTCTTAGCCACTGGATCACCAGGGAAGTCCTCTTATTTTTAAAGATTTTTTTTCACTATTTTGTTCCCTTTTAAATAATTGTAGTAAGGTAACTTCCATTCTGCCAACACTTTTTATGAAGCTAATATGGCTCAGCCCCTGTAGCAGATTTACGTAACTTAAAAACACCTGATCTTGAGTTATACCTACAACTAACACACAGAATGAAGACAAAAGGGCTTCCCTGGTTGCTCAGACAGTAAAGAGTCTGCCCGCAATGCGGGAAACCCGGGTTCTAGATCCCCCGGAGAAGGAAATGGCAACCCACTCCAGTGTTCTTACCTGGGAAATCCCATGGACGGAAGAGCCTGGCAGGCTATGGTCTATTGTCACAAAGGGTCAAGACACAACTGAGCGACTAACACAGAGAATACCATAGATGAAGTAGGAAATATAATTTTGGAAGGAGCAGGCAATAATGCAGACAGCAGAATAGAGGTGGAGTTTGGCTAACCTTAAGAGATAAAGGATAAGGATGTGGAGAGATCAGAACCTTTGTGCACTATTGGTGAGACTATAAAATGGTGCAGCCACTATGGAAAACAATATGTGGCTCCTCAAAAAAATAAAAATCACCGTATGTTCTTCTGGGTATATATTCAAAAGAATTGAAAGCAGGATCTCAAATGGATAACTGCACACCCAAGTTCACAGCAGCGTTATTCACAGTAGCAAAGAAGTAGAAGCAACACAAGTGTCCATTGACAGATGAATGGATAAACAAAGTGTGGTATGTGCAAACAATGGAGTACTATACAGCCTTCAAAAGGAAGGAAAGTCTGACACATGCAACAGCATGCTTGAAATTTAAGGACATTATACCATACACAGGTCAATAAGCAAAGACCGAACAGTTCCCTGGAGGACTTGGCAATGAATTGGCCCTTTGGCTGCATTGCTGTAGCAGCGATGTTAGCGTAGTGGAAGGGGTCTTCCATCACTCCCACTGGCGCCCTCCCCCAACACAGGGGCTCTTAAACTGTGGTTCATGGACTCTCAGAATTGGCTTCCAGGGAGTCAGTGAGCCCCCAAGAAACAGGGAAAATGCTGTCTGAATGTGCTGCTCTTCTGGGGAGAATCCATATGGCTCCAGGGAGTCAGTGAGCCCCCAAGAAACAGGGAAAATGCTGTCTGAATGTGCTGCTCTTCTGGGGAGAATCCATATGGCTCTCATCAGATTCTCGCTGGGTTCTGTGATATAATGAAAGCTCCACATGCCCACAGTGAGATATCACCCCAGACTTGTGGGAATGGCTATCATTAAAAAGAATACAAATAACAAATGTTGGCAAGGATGTGGAGGAAAAAGAACCCTCCTACACTGCTAGTGGGAACGTAAACTGTTGCAGCTACTGTAGAAAACCATATAGAGGTGGCTCAAAAAACTAAAAATATCATATGACCCAGCAGCTTCACTCCTGGGTATATATCGGAAAGAAACAAAAGCACTAATTTGAAAAAATACATTTTTTCCAATGTTCATAGCGGCATTATTTACAGTTGCCAAATTATGGAAACCACCTAAGTGTCCAACACATAAATGGGTAAAGAAGATGTGGTGTGTGTGTGTGTGTGTGTGTGTGTGTGTAAATGTGTGTATGTGATGGAATACTACTCAGCCATAAAAAGGAATGAAATTTTGCTCTTTGCAGCAACATGACATGAATGGACTTGAAGAACATTATGCTGAGGTGAAAAAGTCAGACGAGAAAGACAAATACTGTATGATATCATTTATATGTGGAATCTAAAAAAGACAATAAACTAGTGAATTTAACACTGATACAGAGAACAAATCAGTGTTTACCGGTGGGGAGAGGGGATGGGAAAGGGGCCATACGGGGTACAGGGAAAATAAGGGTCATTCTAGGATTATATGAAATCATATGTGTGAAACTTTTGAAAATTGTAAAGAATTTAAAGAATGTTTCTTTGAAAATAAAAGTTTCATGTATCATAGCATATGGAGCCAAGATCCAATATTTCTGTTACCCTGATTTTACTTAAATTATGAATGTAATTCCTTTTGGGGGGGGCCATTTTGAGAACCTAATCACAATGTATAATAGTTTTTCCCATCAGAAGGTATCATCCCAATTCTGAAGTGACCTGCAGATGAGCTCTTGGCCTGCAGTCTGTTTAAACTGGAGACTTGTAACTTCTGCACTTTAAATCTTAGTGGTGAGTCAGTAGGTTAGGGTAGGACACACACTAAAAATTAACCTAATAGTCAAAAAGTCAAAAGCAGATAGGCCTACTAGAGTGAATATAAGAATGTGTGTGTATTTTCAGTACTTGCCCCTCCCACCCCCAGACATTTTGAATATTACAAGCAAAAAGCATTCTGTCTTCTTACTTTTGTTTATACAATCTCTCTATATCTCACTTTCCTCATTTCTAAGTGAGTTAATAGTTGACAGAATCAAAACTATAAATTTCAATTGTATAAACAAATTTTCATATTCTTAACAGGTTTTTTACACAATTGCCTATCTGATTTTAACAGATTTCCCACGTATCTTATGTGCTGTGTGAAAATTTCTCTTCTGTTTGTTAGATCATTCTGAGTTTACATATCTTATGAATTTTGCAAATTTACTGGAAGAACAAATCTGAAGTAATGTGCAGAAATCCATCCTCACTTTTGGAAAAGCAGTTGGGAATACATCTCTTATTGATAGCAGGGGAGATGACATGTCTTAAGAAATTAAGGCAGTCATTCTTATTTCATTAAGATTGTTGTTGATCATATGCTTAACAGAACTGAGGCCACATTTCAGCCTTGCATCTGAGAGTGATACTGCCGATCAAGAAGACTTGGATGCAGAAGGTGACCATGATGAACGGCCTTCAAATCAAACTGTCCGAAGACCTCATGCAGTCCTTGAAGATGCGGTGGCCACCTCAGGGGTGAGCACGCTCAGTTCTACTGTATCCCATGACTCCCAGAGTGCTCACCGATCGCTGAATGTACAGCTTGGAAGGATGAAAATAGAAACAAATAGGTAAGGCCTATTCCAATATGGTTGGGTTTCTTTTTTCTTTCTTTTATATAAATGCATGTGTTTGGAGTCTACTTTAAAGATTGGTCCACAGAGTATACGTAAGGTAATTCCTTTTTCCCATTCATATAACCTTGATTTAATTCTTTATTAAAATGAGAGATTTATTTTAGCCTCTTTAGTCAAATATGTTTTCTGCTTCTCCCAATTCAGTCCTTCAGCATCTCTTCTTTGATCACTGCACTAAGATTTTCAGAATAACTTAGTTGTAACCTCACAGACTGTTTGGGATGCAGGCTCAGAGCATCATGTACCATCCAGTAGATAGCTGAAAGACAAGCAGAGAGTCTGTGATCTTGAGACCCATGACTTGGAATATCAGGTTCTTTCAGGAGAGGAAGAGCTCTGTTCTTAAGGAGATAAAACTAATGGTTCAAAAGTTTTTCGTTTTAGAACCTTGAAATGATGATCCATTGACCACATTTATGATTTTATTTTTAATATGCTGTATCATATCTGGAGTTTAATTTTTCTTTGTGAATTTGATAACACAGAACTCACATGATCAGGTTATTGAGGGAACAGGAAATATGTCCCTGTGCTTCACAAGATGTTGACACAGTTCAAGGTCTGAATGTTTATGATTTATAGCTTCCTGTGCTGGTTACCGTTGACATGTGGGCAACTGACATTATGACTTTGGGTTGACAGGGAAAACCTTTTTATTATTTATATTTTTGGAGTGAATCAATAAACATTGCTCAAATATTTAGAAACCTTAGTTGAAAATCCAAGTTATTCACCGGGGAGATAAAAATATTTTATTTCTAGTCGTAAGTTTGGGTTCTTAATAAGCTTGAATACCAAGCTTGTATGAGTAGTACCAACCAACCTCATCCTATATTTAGAAACTTGAATTTTAGTTGCACGATTCAGTAAATCCATACTTAGCTTCTACAGTTTACATACAGAAATCTTTCTGAATAAAGGGAAAGTGACTTTCTTGTTTCTGTATCCTGGATTTAAAAAAAAAAATACTGATTTATTTATTTGGCAACATCAGGTCTCAGTTGCTGCATATGGGATCTTTGTTGGGTCACACGGGATCTCTCGTTGCAATGCACGGCCTCAGTAGTTGTGGTGAGCAGACTCTCTAGCTTAGTAGCCCCACTGCATGTGGGGTCTTAGTTCCCTCACCAGGAATCAAACCCATGTCCCCTGCATTGCAAGCAGACTCTTAACCACTGGACCAACAGCGAAGTTTCCTTATCCCAGTCTTGTCCTCTGAAACCCACCTCTTTACTTCCCACCTCTGTTACTTAGTGAGAAAGAATTGGAGTCTTTCCTAAGACTTCATTTAAATCTTCATGTCCTTCATTTCCTCCTCTTCTCAAGCAATATGGGCTTCCCTCATAGCTCAGTTGGTAAAGAGTCCACCTGCAATGCAGGAGACCCTGGCTCAATTCCTGGGTCGGGAAGATCCACTGGAGAAGGGATAGGCTACCACTCCAGTATTCTTGGGCTTCCCTTGTGGCTCAGCTGGTAAAGAATCTGCCTGCAATGTGGGAGACCTGGGTTCCATCCCTGGGTTGGGAAGATCCCCTGGAGAAGGAAAGGCTACCCACTCCAGTATTCTGGCCTGGATAATTCCACGGACTGCAAAGAGTCGGACATGACTGAGCAGCTTTCAGTTTCACTCAAGCAATAGTCCCATTATGACTCTCCATAGAGCATAGAGCAGCTGTTGAGTTTAGTCACTTCTCTTTAGCTTACTCTCTGGCACCCAGTCCTGAATGGAGTTGTGTTTTCATACCCTTCTCTGACTTCTGGAGGAGGGGCGTGCACTCAGGACTGTTTAGGTCCCACCACCCACCCGGCCCTGCCCACGGCTTCCAGACAGTAAAGCTACTTTATTTACCAGTGAGCCAGTACATTTGCTCCCCTGGCTCCTGAAGCTTCTGTGTACCTACCCTGGCTTATGTCAACAGAATATGCCTCTCCCAAGCGCAGCGTCTTCCTCCTCTCCTCAGCCCATCTGCATCACCCTGACTCACCACCCCCACGGTCCCCACCATGCTTGCTCCACCCGTGGGCCCTGGGCGCTGCCCTTCCCCGCCTGCTTTCTTCACATCCCTTTTCTGAGGGTATCAGACAGCTGAGGGCCTGCTCCCCACATGAACGACCATGTCTTTATTACTTTAGGATGCTGTTGCAGTTCTTACAAAGCCCACTCATTTATGTTTTCTATGTATTTACACTCACATGTGTGAAATCTCTGTGGTTACTGGCCTCCTTTTTTTCTTTTCCTAGTAGAATCTCCCACAGCTCCTCCCAGCCCTAGAAAAGTGAGACAAGGTACAACATTCACTTCACGGAGGGATCTAAAGAAAGGGCAACTGTGTTAGGACAGGTGCCAACGAGGGGCTGGTCATGTCTACAACCGGTCCTTGTAATTTTCAGTTGAATATTACTTGATATACAGATGTACATATACTGCAAAATAAGCTTGAGGAAATGTTAATGTGTTTTTAGGAAAGGGTGTAATCCTCAGGTTAGAAATCGTAAGCTTATATTTAGGATAATCACTGATGAATATCTATCCAGCTCTTGATTATTAGATCATCAATAATATTAAATAGCACAAAGTAACAAAATAGCTTTAGGAAGCATGTTTTACTTAAATATAAAGTATATGCTTACCTAAAATGTTCTGAAAATAATTCACTTAACATAAGGAATTGGGACAAAAATGCAGAGGTAGTTAAAATCTAACTCAGGAGGAGCTGACTGATTATCTGATTTCCCTTTCCTGCAATTCTGGAATTACCCACCAACTCAGCTCCCCACCCTCACCTATTTGAGTTAAAAAATTGACCTCACGGCTGATCCTTGCCAAATTTGTCTGGCACAGAGAGGCAGTCAATTGCCTTGGTTTCAAAGGATTTCCCTACTAACAGAAGACAAAGTAAAAACAAAACTGATGGACTGGATATGTCCTAAAAATAGTTTTGAGGGCTGGATTTGGGACAAATGAGGTGGCCTGTCAGTACTTTGCTTCCAGCATTAAGTTCTGGCTTTTAGGATTAAAAGGAAATAAATAGTCTAAATGTGTGCATGCTAAGTTGCTTCATCATGTCCAACTCTCTGTGACCCTATGGACCATAGCCCGCCAGGCTCCTCTCACTGTCCATGGAATTCTCCAGGCAAGAATATTGGAGTGGGTTGCCATGCCCTCTTCTAGGGGATCTTTCTGACCCACGGTCTCCTGCGGCTCCTGCATTGCAGGCAGACTCTTTATGGCTGAGCCACCGGGGAAGCCCATAATCTAGATAGATGCAGTTAAATTCTAGAAAATTTCACTGTGTGTTCTTTGAGAAAAACAGTAAGAATATACTATCGCTATTCATACTGTAGATTAGTATGAAAAACAAAAATATATGCCAGACCAAAAATTGCCAAATTAAAAGTTCATACTGAGCCTGCCGAAACTTTCTCTGAATACCATTTGTGTTGGAGTAGGTAAGTCTCCCTTAATCCTCTCCTTCCTTCCTTCTTTCATTTCCTACTGCTTAATCCATTTAAGCGTGTGCTGTTTACTCCACAAGCTGTCTTCCTGTAACCACTGTCTCTGTCTCCCATTGTTTTCTTTTTGTCTCACCTACTCACCTACTTTGCCAACAAAGGTCCATCTAGTCCTATAGTTTTTCCAGTAGTCATGTATGGATGTGAAAGTTGGACTATAGAAAAAGCTGAATGCCAAAGAATTTATGTTTTTGAACTGTGGTGTTGGAGGAGAAAGGAAATCAGTCCTGAATATTCACTGGAAGGACTGATGCTGAAGCTGAAACTCTAATACTTTGGCCACCTGATGCGAAGAGCTGACTCACTGGAAAATACCCTGATGTTGGGAAAGATTGAAGGTGGGAGGAGAAGGGGACAACAGAGGATGAGATGGTTGGATGGTATCACCGACTCAATGGACATGAGTTTGAGTAAACTCCAGGAGTTGGTGATGGACAGGGAGGCCTGGCATGCTGCAGTCTCATGGGGTCACAAAGAGTCGGACACGACTGAGCAACTGAACTGAATTGAACTGAACTCTACTACAACCCTTTTTTCTACCTGATAGCCTCCCATGTCTCTGTCCTGTGGGAAAGGGGTGGAACCTGGAGGTCGGGGAGACAAACCCTCGTGAACCCTGGGAGGCCTTTTGTCCAGGGCCTGAGGCTGCAGCAGAGAGCAGACAGCCCTTCTTAAAGGCCAGACTCTGTGCTTGGCATTCTACCTATGATGATTCTCATCAATGATTACAGTCATTCTCTCAGGAAGTTCTACTCTTCCTTTTTACAAATGAGAGACTGGAAGCCCAGAGGCATTCAGTCATTTGTCAAGGTTAACACAGAAAGTTTATGGCTGAACCAGGATACAAGCCCAGGGTTGTCTTCAGTTGGGCTCTGCTGCCTTCAATCCATGTCAGCTGAAACAAAAACAAACTTTTGGAATGGAATCTGGTCCTGAGTTAAATCTATCAATACTCAGAAAGTAAAACAAGTAGAGCTTGTTAAGAGCCATGAAACAATGTACCTTGATGATCTTATACATAATTATATTTGTTGTTCAGTCACTCAGTCATGTCCTACTCTTTGCAACCCCATGGATTGCAGCACGCCAGGCTTCCCTGTCCTTCACCATCTCCTGGAGCTTACTCAAACTCATGTCCATTGAGTCAGTGATGCCATCCAACCATCTCATCTTCTGGCATCCCCTTCTCCTCCCGCCTTCAATTATTCCCAGCATCAGAGTATTTTCAAATGAGTCAGCTCTTTGCATCAGGTGTCCAAAGTATTGGAGCTTCAGCTTCAGGATCAGTCCTTCCAATGAATATTCAGGGTTGATTTCCTTTAGGATTGACTGGTTTGATTTCCATGCAGTCCAAGGGATGCTCAAGAGTCACCACAGTTCAAAAGCATCAATTCTTTGGTGCTCAGTGTTCTTTATGGTCCAACTCTCACATCCATACATGACTACTGGAAAAACCATAGCTTTGACTATATGGATTCTTTTGGTGGCTCAAATGGTAAAGTCTGCCTGCAATGCAGGAGACCCAAGTTCAATCCCTGGGTCGGGAAGATCTCCTGGAGAAGGAAATGGCAACCCACTCCAGTATTCTTGCCTAGAGAATCCCATGGACAGAGGAGCCTGGCGGGCTACAGTCCATGGGGTCACAAAGAATTGGACACGACTGATCAACTTCACTTTCACTTTGTCAGCAAAGTAATGTCTCTGCTTTTTAATATGCTGGCTAGATTTGTCAAGTTTTTCTTCCAAGGAGCAAGCATCTTTTAACTTCATGGCTGCAGTTACTATCTGCAGTGATTTTTGGAGCCCAAGAAAATAGTCTGTCACTGTTTCCATTGTTTCCCCATCTATCTTGAAGTATTGCAATTCTGAATTTGTTACTCAGATAGTTTTCTAAAAACTCAGAACCTCTTTCTTCACAACTTGGAGTATTTTCCCAGTAGTGGGAATGGTGAGTGGGTTACCACTTGGCTGTCAGCTATGCAATGAACATTTCATGGGTAAGAACCATGTAAAAGAATACTTCTCCTTATTTCTTTGGAGAATGTATCAGGTACCAATGGGGAACTGAATGTACCAGGAACACAGCTGTCCTTTTACTCAGTTCATTGCTCCCCTTAGAAGGCAGAAAAATAACAGTAACAAACACAACAACCCAAGCAATCTTCATTAACATTTACTGGGGACTGATTATGTGCCAGGTACTGTTGGTGACCTCCCCTGTAGTTGTGAAGTCAAAGTGTTAGTCGCTTAGTCATATCTGATGCTTTGCGACCCCATGGACTGTAACCCGCCAGGCTTCTCCATCCATGGAATTCTCCACGCAAGAATACTGGAGTGGGTTGTCATTCCCTTCTCCAGGGGATCTTCCTGACCCAGGGATCAAACCCGGGTCTCCTGCATTGCAGGCGGATTCTTTACTGTCTGAACCACCAGGGAAGAGTTACTTCTCAAATTTTCATAGTTTAAAAGAGAGAGAGTACCTTTCTTCTTTGCATTCATTGCCTATTGTATTACCCATGTTGACCAACTTTTTTTGATGAGGGGCTCTGCAGGTAAACGCCATATATAAATTTGTTTGCCATTATGATCATTAAAGAAAACAGAACAACATCTCTGAAGAGTCTGTCAGCCAATTAGGGGTGCAAGTTTTAAATTCTTGTCTGGAAACACACTTTCTAGAGCTTTGTTACTCAACTTGGATGTCTGTGGATGTGGGAGCTTATTACATATGCAGAAACTCAGAGCTCCCAACCCACCCCTGCTCCCCAGCCAGCTGCTGGATCAGAATCTGCATTTCAATAAAACCCCAGGATGTCTGTGTTCATTTTAGCTTGAGAACCCTTGTCTAGAAGGTCATTCTGTGGCTGCTCCCGCTTCATTATCCTGTCAACCAATATAATTTCCTTCTGCAGATTACTGGAAGAATTGGTTCAGAAAGAGAAAGAATTACAAGCACTCCTTCATCAAGCAATTGAAGAGAAAGACCAAGAAATTAAACACCTGAAGCTGAAGTCCCAGCCAATAGGTGAATAGCAGAAAATTTTAAAGTAATACTGTTCAACCAGACTGCCACAGAAAACTAGAAAGCCAACAGGCAAACTTTATGTCATGGCTTATTCAGCATCCGTCACTTGTACCTCAACTACAAGCAGAGATTGCTGTACAAAAATATCCAATTCTTAATTGTAGCAAACTATTATTTCTTACAAGTACAGTAAAAATGATTCATAATTATCTTTTCCCGAGATTATATATTATTGAGGTAAATAGGGCTCTCCAATTTTTTTGTCTTTATTTCTTTTTAAGGATTTCACAAAGAAATTACTAGAATGATATGATACTATTTTTGTCATTTTGCATTTGTATTCTGTGTGTTCTAGTGTTTTATAATTTGATAAGGCTTAAGTGGAATAAAGATAAAGCAATAGCAAGTCATAAGTTGAATATACTTTAATAAAATGTTTTGTCAATTATATCTCAGTTTTTTTATTTTTTTGAGTCACAGATTGGAACTTTAAAGAAATCTATTCTGTGAGAAATTGGGGATGAAAGATAATCTTTAGGCAATCTTATTTAGACCATTTAGAGGAAAATAAAAGTCATTATTTTTTGTTCAGATATATGGTCCTTCCATATTATTGCAAATAGGGGAAATAGAGATTATTATAATTATATGGTTCTCTGCTAATTATGCTCATTTTTGTTGCCTGAAAAACACACAGTATGATTTTGATGCATCATTTTATTCTAAGAAGCTATAAAATTGATACGAAACTACAAGGTAGAAGTTCCATTAATTATTGTTCGTGACTCTCCATTTACTAGTATATTAAGCAGTCTTAAAGAGTTTGATTTATATTATCTTGTAGACTGCCAATCTCAATGGTTTCTATTGATTATACTGTGATGGAGAAAAGTCTGTTAAAGCGTCAATAAATGTTGATTATCAAATGACCTCTGAAGCTAAGAATGTCCCTCCTTATCCCCCCACCCCAATTCTGTTCTAGATATTCCTGGGTTGCCTCTGAGTCACTCCAATTCCCCTGGCACAAACACTGAAGATTCTGCACTTAGTGACTGGCTGAGAGAGAATGGAGCCGATGAAGACACTATAAGTCGGGTAAAGAAAATGTTCTACGAGACAAACGTTTTTTCACTTCTTTCCTAATGCTGAGAGCCTCCTATGTGCCAGGCACAGGGGATACACTGGTGAGAAACTCTGACCCAGCCCTGCCCTCCTGAGACTCACAGACTAGGGTAGGCAGACCATAATCAAAGAATTCCATGTGTACAAATGTAATTATGTCCTGGTCAAGTCTGTAAAGGAAAGGTTATCAGGTGTTAGGAGACAGAGGGAGGGAGAAGTTGGGGAAGGCTCTTGGAAAAGATGATTGGCGAGCTGGAGTCTAAAGGAATACTTAGGAATAAACTGTATGTCTGTTCTGGGATGGGGGAAAGGCAAAAAGGGAAAACCATTCGGGGCAGAGGACAGAGACAGTGAGGCAGACAAAAGCTCTGTGGTCCAGAACCCGTAAAGATTTTTATGCTGTTTAATTGAAAATAAAGAAGAATAGGAAAAATCAAGACAAGAACTAAAAGGAAAAAGTTCTTCTGCTTCTCATTCTTTCTCTCGTTTCTTTAACTCTTAAATTCTCATGTGACATTCTTAGACTCTACTGGGCAGCAGCTATTATATTATATAGGGAACTTTTGTAGTTAGCATGAATAGATTTCTTTATGTTGTAAGATCACATATATGTGCAGTAAGAGGTTATATTTTTATTATTTTATAGAAATAATAGTTTATATAAATAGGAAATATTACATTATTTATTTTAATACAATATTATGTTGATTTCAGTTTTATATTTAAATTTTTTCAATGACTAAGAAAAAAGATGAATTTCTCTTGGCTTGATAATTTATTAGATTACTTAATAAAATTTAAGAGTCTCCTTAGAAATCTGCAAACAAATTACAAAAATTTAAGGGATTTTCTCACCTATGGGAAAAATTTATCCAATCAAATGTTCCAAAATATTTTCCCCTCTAACTTAGACTCAAATAAAAACTAAGGAGTAGTCATTGATGACCCACTAAGTCACTGACCTTTTTGAAAGATTTAAAATTAAAAGCTTCACTTAAATTCAGGACTCTGATTTTGTAGTAAGTATCAGTAAGTTTTCCGAAATTAAGTGTAAACAACATATTTTACCCACTGGGAAAAAATAAAGTTACAAAGCACTAAACCTTTTAAATACAAGCATTATCTTATAAGCAGCAGATGTAATTACAAGCAAGTCTTATCTATTCATCAGAAGACCAATCAAAAGTACCCTGTTCCTTATCATCTTTCTACTCCTAGCAGTCGTATGGATGTAATTCTTTGGAATTATTTTGTAATAGGGGGGACTGTTTTCTAATAATTCCAAATGATTCTGTCTTTAGTGAATTTCCTTTTAGATTTATTTTTCATTACTGCCAATGTTTACATTGTGGATAGTTTGCTACTTATGGAAGTGCGTAAGACATCTTACTTTTGTGCATATTTTACTTTCTCCACAGTTTTTGGCTGAGGAGTATTCATTAATGGATGTTCTCTACTATGTTACACGTGATGATTTAAAATGCCTGAGACTAAGGTACCACTTTTCTTTCTGTTCAGTCTCATCATGATGGAAAGAGCACTGGGCTGAGATCAAGAAGCCTGGGCCCCTTCCCAGCCGATTGCTAACTAGCTCTAACTAGCTCTCCAGTCTTGGGTAGAGTGCTTGAGTTCTCAGCTGCTCTGAGTAACCTGAGTTGCTTAGACCAGGCTATTATTGGGAGCACTAATAACCAATGTGTCCATATTAGGAAATGCAAATCAGCCAGAAGAATTTCTTGATAACATATGAGATTAAGACCGTGCAGATATCTTAAAGCTGATATTTTAAACCAAATGCTCTAATTTGGTTCATGATCATATCATACTTATTAAAAATACCATGATGAGGTGCTGATTTGCCATCCAAATAACATGATATAATCTGAACACAGTTCCTTACAATAATTTGTTGTCTCCATCAGGCCAAGCACAGACATAATTATTGTTCCTATCCGCCTCTAGAAAGACGCATTTCAAAAGTGCTGAAAATCTAAAATGATGCTTTGGGCTCTGGTTGTCTGTGGGAGTGGAGAGGAAAGGCGTGGAGGGGTGAGGAGAAAATATCTACAAAAAGAATACACCAGGACTGACAAGCCTTTGGGATCTTCATGTTCTGATCAGAGCCGCTGAAAACTAAGAAGTCACTTTCATATTTCAAGGGTGCTGTTTCAAGTGGCCATCTCTTCACCGTGTTCTTGTGTCTTTACACAGGGGCGGGATGCTGTGCGCACTGTGGAAAGCCATCACCGACTTCCGAGACAAACAGGCTTGACTGTCGCTCAGCTTGCTTCCAGCTTTCCGTGGAGATTCTCAAAATGAATATAGACCTGATCTTCTTCTAGGGGAGGGAGAATCGAAGGGACAGGAGAAAGAAGCTGCACTTTAAATCCAGTATTTGTTTACTCGTGTTAAAAAAAGAATAGACGAAATACACTGAAATTTCCTAACTGCTTCTGTTTCTATGATTCATAAGGACTCTTTATAAGGACTCTCAAAATAATGCCAAACACCGTGATGTTTGGGATCATTTTGGTCCGAACATTTTTATGGAAATATTTTTAATTCAGCAGCTATAATAACTCAGCCAAATGTTTATTTCACACGAAACAGATAGAACATTTCATGTGATTGTGCATCACTGGAACAAAACCAAAATGTGACCATAACTTTTTAGGCTTATGTGTGTTTGTATTATACCCTGATCATTTGAGTAGAAGTGCGTGATTTGGATTATTGTATAAAGTTTATGGGTTTTTTGTTTTAAGTGTGTAGAATCTGAGAGCAGTGGTTTTTACTTACCTGTATTAATTGTAATATTAACTCTATTTTGTAACTTAAGTTTCTGGTCTAGAGTACATTCGTTTGAGTCATTTATGTACTACTGAACTGTACCAGTTGCACCAGCCTGAATCCTAGTAATGTTAGCTTGTTCTAAAGCTATCCCTTGTGTCATATTTACTCTAAAAAGTAAAAAGACTCTCAAAATACTGTTTTGATAAATTTTAAAGAATTTGTATTTTGTTTTGGCAATCTAGATAATTACTGTGTCAAAATTCTAACTGTTCCTTCACCTCTGACATTAAATAGAATCTGTCTTCTCTTCAAGTACTCAAAGAACAACTGATGTCCAAGTCATTCCTTGGAGATACTGAGTGGGAAGAGAGGAAGGACATGGAAAACAGAATAAAAGAAACTCAGTGTATTTTTCTCAAGACCCCAAGTTACCTTGGATGACTACTGTGTATCTCAACGGGTCTGCAAAGAGCACCCCACTGGGGAACACTGCATTTTCTGTCTCCTTAATTTTAGTTCTCATATTTGAGGTAAATATTTTTATATTAAGCTGGATATGTATTATATTTTATAAGACTGCCCATATGAATAGGATAAAATCTGAAGCTCCTAGATGGATGAATGACATAAACAAATGTCTTAAATACAGAGGAACTTGTTTATTATGCAATATAGAAATAACAGAGCTGATCTTGTATCATGACTTGATCCATACAGAACAGTCTTTAATAAAACAGGAGTCATCTTTATTTCTATGTGAAAATCAACATACAATATACCTTTTACATATTGCATTAGAGTGTGCAAAAAGTTCTCACCAGTATGTTCCTCTTTGATACCTGCAACAGCCCAGCTGCATTTTTTTCTTCCATCCCAATCCTGAGAGCACTGCTGTGTCCTGCAGCGAAATCTCGAAGGAGGTGAGGTGTAAATGAAATCATAAATCATCTCACTCACACTTAAAGACAGGATAACTTGTTTATCAAGCCACAGTTCATATCCCCACCTGTAATGGTTAGGTGCTTCTTTTAAAACCATATATGTATATACACATCAAGCTACCTATCTTGAGTCAACTCTTTAATGATGTAATCTCCTCTTGGGATCTCCCTCCTACCCTACGTAGTAGTAGTACTCAGTAGCTCAGCCGTGTCCAACTCTTCTGTGACCCCATAAACCGCAGGCCACACGCTCTTCTGTCCATGGGATTATCCCAGCAAGAATAGAATACTGGAGTGGGTTGCCATTTCCTCCTCCTCCTCCTCCCCTGTATCTATGGGCAAATGTTTCTCTATCCCTACATGGTTCATAATATACTCCCAGACTAGCATCCTTGGGGTTTTTTCAGAATTCTGGGCCTTAGTCACAAAAGAAGGCAATTCCATTATAGCTCAATTTCCATGAAAGTTTTGCACTGAAAGGCCTTTGGCATCCATCAAGGCCCGTGATTCTCAACCCAGCTTCATGTTAACATGATCTGGACACTTAAAAAAATATATTGATACCACCACCTCAGAGAAACTGTTGTTACTGGTTTGGGGTAGGGCCCAGAGATCTTTTTACAAAGCTCTACAGATAATTTAAGGCTTCCCAGGTGGCTCAGTGGTAAAGAATCTGCCTTCAGTGCAGGAGATGCAAGTTCAATTCCTGGGAGGGGAAGATCCCCTGGAGAAGGAAATGGTAATCTGCTCCAGTATTCTTGCCTGGTAAATCCCATGGACAGAGGAGCCTGGCAGGCTACAGTCATGGGGTTGCAAAAGAATCAGATATGACTTAGCAACTAAACAACAACAGATAATATAACACTGTCAGGTCCCACCTCCTAATGCCAGGTGACACCTGGAGAGATACACGGACAGCCCTTTCCATTAACGTGGCAGTAAGATGGTTACTATTCACTGTTCATTTAGTGCAGAAAGAGCCCAGGCACAGAGGCCTGGAGCAAAACTACCACCTCCCTAGTGACCTTGGGCAAGCTAATTCACCTCTCCCACTCTCAGTTTCCTCATTTGAAACAGGGGAAAGTACATGGGGTTGTTGTAAGATTTAAGTAATTGTTTAAAACCTATAGGTGTGGATCTGCTTAGTACAATACTTAGCAGATGGATAGCACTGCCATGCTGCCTGCTATTATGATCATTCATTCCAAAGTACTTCTTAAATACGTACTGAGTACTGGATCCTGTGCATGAAGAAGACACAGTTCTTTTTCCTGAAGCTCACTTTCAGAGGTGGAATCAAGACAATAGAAACAACAGTACATGCAGTAAGCGCTATAGTTGCATCGAACTGCCAGAGAGGGTCAACAGAGGCTTTACAGCAAAGTGAAGGTCCAGAGCTGAGCCTAGAAAGATTTTTGTAACAAAATAGATTCACATGGGTGCCAGGGGCAGACTCAGAAATAGATCCAATGTTTCTTTCAAACCACAGTTTGACCTCTTTTTCCTAGTTCTGTTATTGCATACTGTGTTTCTTTCATTCCCAAGCTATCACATGACACAGTTTGGCAAAGAGGAATTAACTGCGAACCCACTGGAAGGCCTACTGTGTGTGAGGTGCTGTAGCAGCAGGAGAGATAGACGCGCAGCCCATCAGGTTCAGAATGCAGGCACGTGGGTCACTGAGGACATCTGCAGCCTGTCAACAAATCAAATAATTGATGGCTCCAGACATTATGGACACCTACAGAGAAAGATAAGACGAAGCCCCTGCTACCAAGTCATTCATATCAGATTGAAGAGGCAGATGTGCAGTAACAAACCACATCTGGTCTGTGTTAAAGACGGCACAGGTTACAAGTACAGAAGACCATGGAGATGTTCAGAGGACCAGCTTGCCAAGAGACCCAGGGGAGGTGGAATAAATCTCACTGAGTTGGTGGACCTCAACCTGGGCCTTGGAAGAAAGGAAGTATTAAATTATTTAGGACTGGAGAAGTCACTTTGGCAAACAGCTCCAAGAACAAAGGCAGAAAGAGATTTTCAAGGTGTTCTAGAGAAAGTGAACAACTTTCATATTGCACTAAAGTATACACAAATCTTAACTCATTTTAACTATTGAAGAAGTGAAGTCGTTCGCTCAGTCATGTCCGACTCTTTGCGACCCCATGGACTGTAGCCTACCAGGCTCCTCCCTCCATGGGATTCTCCAGGCCAGAATACTGGAGTGGGTTGCCACTTCTTACTTGGCTGGAAATATGAATTATAGAGATGAAAAGTGGAAATGGGATAGGAGAGCTCAGGATGTAATTGGGGGATGGTCAAGGAGGGAAGTGGAGTTAGTATTTAATTATGTAGAAATGGGGAATCTAAATTTTCTGAGCAAGGTGTGTGTGTGTTAGAAGATTAACTTGGTAACGTTGTGTTGGGTAAATTAGAAGGAATGGAAATTGGACAGAGCAGTTGAGAAACTGTTTAAGATGTGAATGAGGGTCTAGTGGAAGCTACAGAGCGATATGATGTGAGAGGGTAGAATTAAGACAATGAATTGACAAAATTTTGGAAACCTGGTTTGGGCAGTGATGAAGATTTTGAACCTAGATAAGAGAATTCAAAAATAGGCATGTTGTGGGGGGGGGGGGGGCGGGTGGTGCTGGTGTGGGGACCTGTTGAATTAATGTCAGGGCATCCTGCTAGAATGTGCATGAATGAGAACATGCTAGAATGTCCAGAGACCCTTGAGGATGTATTGGTGGAAGTCAGGACTGAAGTCAGGATATAGAGTCTCGATTTAGGAGTCACTTGGATGGAGATAACAGTAGATGAGGGCTGTCAGAAATAGAATAGAGATAGAAAGGTTATGGCCTAAGATTTGGGGAGGAGGCAGGTTTGGGGACAAGCTGAGAAGGAGGAAGAATTTAAGTCCACAAAACAGACAAAAGAACTGACCACAGAGGAGTGGGAAACATCAGGCCAGTGGGGTAAGCCAAGAGGAAAACAGTCAGGCTCTAGTGCTGCAGAAAGTCTAAGGGAACACAAGTCAAAAATTAATAATGGAATTTGATTTTGTGAGCGGGAAAGCTTTTACAGACAGGTAAGAAAGACCACAGCCGGTTAAACAAAGATGATACACTGATGGCGGCATAAGGTCCACAAATTCATTCCCTTTGGTGAACAAAATAGATCATGAGATTTGGCAGGGTAGGGAGTCAAAGGATAAACTTTTCAGAATCAGAGAGTCCTGAATGTATTTGTTGGGGCAGAGCCCCTTGAATGGAGGCGTTTAGGGAGTAGGGATAAGGGAGAGATGAGGTTTCAGAGGAGGCAGGAGGGGGAGTGGGTGGCCTGAGGACATCCAGCTCCTCCCCTGGAAAAGGGAGTATGATGATTCGGCAAGGTTTTTGAGTTGGATGTGGGCACTCAGGACAGATGGCTTCCGCGTTCTCAGTAAAGTGCAACATGAAATACAGCGTGGTGCTGCGACATTTAACAGATGTCACCCATCCCCGCAGTCACCCAACCGTCCACTCTGTTCAGACACTGCATGGGGTCTGGAATACAGTCTGTACAGGGTCTAAGGGCAGAATTTTGGTGTGTTTCTTGTTGCATTAATTTTTTTGTAACTTGTGACAAACTGAAATGTAAGTTATCGAAAGAAGGGGAGACGGGGTGAGCACAGACAGACAAAAACCAAACACACATACAAACAGACACACCAGTAAGCCTTCACTTTTGGGACGGAACGAAGTCAAAGGAAGAACTCATTGGTTCACTTAAGTAAATAGTATAGCAGAAGATTGAAAACAAGCGGCCTCCTTTTCCTAAGGAGCATTCTTGATTCTTTTTCTTTCAGAGAATTCAGAGTCTTTCTGATGTTCAAAGGAAAGTGTCTTAAACCCTGGTGACTTAATGTATTAAAAAATACCTTTGGTTGGACCCAAGCTGAGGTCTGAAACTACCTCCATCCACCTGATGCTTTATTTTTATTGATTAGAAAGGTTATAAGAGTGATCTGAATGTGATTTAGGAAGGTCACATTGCCAGATGATCAGTTTGCCTAGTCTACTATAGAAATAGCACCGAGGGAAAATCCATAACAACACATCGCAGCATGTGTCCCTTAATGAAAACCTCTATCTAATCAGCCAATGACCCAGTAAACCAAATAAAACCAGTCCATTCCTGGGCTCAGAGTGGCAGGATGTTCATGCATGGATGGTGAGAGTTGTCACCCTACCAAGAAATCCAACACTGTTCTCAGACACGCTTGGGCTCCCCTAGATTCTGCTGAAGTCCTTGAGAGGATTTTAAACTGTTGGGAGCTTGTGACTTGTGTTCAGCCAACCAAGGCTGTGGGACTCCATCTCTGTGTAACGAGGCAGAACTGATCTCTGCTCCATTTCTTTCCTTTATGTTTCCATTTATACAGGCTACTTGTTTTTTTCGTCTCAGCATTTGTTGCTTAACGTTTATTTGCTTGTTAGCGCAGAAATTGATGTCTCTGCAGCTAATAATCTGTTTCTTTAAAAAGAAAGAAAGAAATTGTTGCCTACTGCTTTTTCCCCTGGTCTTCCGGAGCCAGCCACGAGTCACAACCTAAGCTGCTAATCAGAAGTCAAGAATAAGAAAAGTTACATCATCGGGCACAAAGTTGTGTGCCCTGGGGAACATCAGATACAGAAGCCTGGTGAAAAGACAGGTCGTCGGCAACCATGTGCTAAAACGCATGTGAAGACTGGACCGCTGAGTCGAATCCAGCCCGTGTAGTTCGGCTTTCCACGTGGCATCAGTCTCCGGCGGCTGTCACCAGGAACCCCAGCCCTGGCGAGTCTAACATTGATCAGACTGCCTCGGAGCTCAGAGGGGAATAGAGCTTTCCGGATGCTCTCGCCTCACTTCCACGGATCCTCACAGCGTCCCAGTTCCTAGCGCCACCAAGCGTCCCCGAACCCCCTGCAGACCTCGAGGAGCCGGGCAGCCGGGACCAGAAGCTCGCGGCCCAGGTTGCCAGACTCCGCCCGCTGCTCTGGTTGCGGAAACACAGCCGCGTCAGCCGGAGCGGCTGCCACGCCGTACCTGCCCACGAGGGGGCGCGCCGGGCGCAGGCCGCCGCGGGCTCGCGAGCGCTCGCTCCCTCCTTCCTCCGCCCTCCCCAGTCCGCGCTCACCTGTCTGGGCCGCGGGCCGGGAGGCGGGGGGCCGGCGGGAGCCAAGCCGAGGAAGAGGGCGGAGCGGCTCTCCGGGCGCGTCATCGGAGCACCATGGCGGACCTGGGAGCGGGCGGCGACAGCCACACGGGCGGCGATGGCGTGGCGCAGAGCGAAACAGGTGACTGAGCTGCGGGGCCAGGTGGGGGTCGGCGGGCGCGGGCGGGACGGCGGCCAGCGGGGCTGCGGGGCTCGCGTGGGGCCGGCGCTCCCCTCCCCCGCCCGGCCGCGGCCCGGAACGGCCGGCTCGGAGCGCGCTGGCCCTCCGCCCTCCTCCGCCGCCGCGCGTAGATCGCGCGGCCCCGGCGCCCAAGTTCGCTGGCGCCCGGCCGCAGCCAGGGCCGCCCCTCTCGCGCTCCAGCTCGACTTCCCCCAACAGGTGGAAGCGCGCCAGGGAGCGCGGGCGGGAGGAGGAAATGGGGAGACGCCGGTCCTCCTCTCCCACCTGCCAGGCTGGGTCTAATTCGGTTGAATGGGGAAATCGTATTCCCCCAACCAAGCCACCAGCCGGAAAATCCTTGTCCAGGTGCGGCTCGCAGGATTATCCTTTTCTGCGCAAACCTTCTCGCCTTAACTGGCGCACCGGATGCCGGGGTCGCTCGACGCGGTGGACGCAGCCCGGCGCTCCGGAGCGATTGTCCTGGGGTCCGCAGTTACGACGTTGGTCGCGAGAAGAGCGAGATCGGGGCGGTCGGGAAGCAGGGGCTGTTTTCGGGATGGTGGGGGCCTGCGGGTGCTGGTGGGGGTCTCAGAGAGTCGTTGACTTGAAAGGATCCTCAAGAGTTCATGTTTTCAGTCCGTGCACCAGCCATAGGTGGGAACGTCGTCCCGGCCCCTCCGAACGCTGTACTGAGGACCGCCCCCCCCTCCACTTCCAAGCCGCGGTCGAGGGCAGGAGCTCACATCCCTGAGAGCATTGTCTCCCTTCCTCCACTCGATCCACCCCCCCCCACTCGATTCCCCCCCCCCCCTCGATCACTTTTTCTTGCAGATCCACCTCTCTTTTCTAGTCCCCTCTTCTATTCTTGGCCAGTAAACTGTTTCTGGTACCTTCCTACACTTGGGGGCGGTGAGGCAGTTTCTTATTTTAGAAAGCAGTGCCAACTGCAGGCTCCCCAATTAAGTTGCGTTTTCTGCTTACACATAATCGCAAAAACAATTGTTACCTAAAAGTGAGACTCCCTCCACCCTCAAAAGAGAGGTGTTGACTTAGAAGGTATGCTTCTATTAATGCGAAAGATCTATTAATGCGAAAGGATCTGTTCAGCTAGGTAGAGTTGGGGCACCTAAAGTCTGGAGATTTAATCCCTCCAGCCAAAGTACCTGAGATTAAGACAAGGCATCTTGAACTTGTTTACTTTGAAGTCACGCTACTTCCTGAAGGGTGGTTTATTTTGTCTTAATGTGTTTGAAAGATTGGCAGGGCATTATTTTGGTTTGGGGTGGGGAAGGAGTGGTTAAGAGGACGTGCCTTTGTAAATGCTTTAGAGAACTTGATAAACTGGGTTCTGAGGGTTAGTGCAGCAGGAGGGCAGTGTCCTCATTAAGAATAGAAACGGTTTGGTGCCTAAGCCGCGCAAAGGAAAAAACGGCAACAGCAACAAAAAAACTGCTTCTGAAGCAAAATTGTTCCAGTGAGTTAATACGCACGTTTTATGCTAAAAATAATAAATAAGCATTTCCTAGAATTTGCACGTGAACAAGATTTTCAGATGTTCGTGAATTACAAACTAGTTTATTCAGTGCTCAGGCATGTTTGCTAAGGAACTGGTCATGCTTCTAACAATTAACATACAAATCAACCATGTGGCTGTCAGTGAAATATTTTCTTTATGATAAAGGCAATTTAACTGGCTACCATCTCCTTCATAGAAAACAATTCTTCCACATCTCTGCCTGGAAACTTCAGTTTCCAAAGGACAAGTTTTATATATAGTCTTTTGAATAAGTGTAGTTTAGTTGATAAAGAATCTGCCTGCAGTGCAGGAGACCAGGGTTTGATCCCTCGGCTGGGAAGATCCCTCAGAGAAGGAAATGGCAACCCACTCCAGTATTCTTGCTTGGAGAATCCCATGGACAGAGGAGCCTGGCGGGCTATGGTTCATGGGATCGCAAGAGTTGGACACGACTTAGTGACTAAACCGCCATAGTTTAACTAAAGCTTATTTCTGGCTCATATCTTTTTCCTATTTTTCTAGCCCTGGATTTCTGTTATGGCTTTTCATGGTCAGAAGACCTGTGTGATTAGGTGCCAAAGAAAGAAGGAAGGTGAAAGTATATATATATATTTAAATCTGGGTAGCAATTGTTTGAGGATTGTAACAACTTAGGAAGTTTTTCATGTATTTAAAATATGTGACCTATATCTGAATATCAGACTTCAGTGTAGTACTTTTCTTCTTATGGAGGTATTTAATATTAACATACAAATGCTGCAAGTTATTTTTTTTTATAATTACAGGATTATATTGAAGTGGGTTTTGGGGGATGGGGTGGCGATTTCTGTCTTTTATTACCATCAAGAGAAGAACATTGCCACCTTAAATGGCAACATTTGTTGAAGGATTCATTGAATTCCCTTTTAGATCAGGTTATTAGGTTATTGGGCTTCCCCAGTGGCTCTGATGGTGAAGAATCCGCCTGCAATGCAGGAGACCTGGGTTTGATCCCTGGGTTAGGAAGATCCTCTGGAGGAGGGCATGGCAACCTACTCCAGAATTCTTGCCTGAAGGATTCCATGGACAGAGGAGCCTGGCAGGGGGGTGGCAAAGATTCGGACATGACTGAGTGACTAAGCCCAGCACAGCACATTAGGTTATTCGGAGGTAGAGCCCATTCTTAAATGTCTTAGTTTTTCTGTCCCTGAAAAGACAGTGGTCTAACTTTAGGGCAATTTAGATTAGAATCTCAGGTGATTATAAAAGTAACACCTGTAATGTGTTCATTATTATATACATATGTATGTGTGTGTATCAAAGATGGGTTGAAACTGGCAGTATACCACCCATAAAATGAGACATTTTTTAAGAATATTGAAAGGTAGGATATAAAAGTCATATTTCTTTCAGCATTCAGAACTGTATTTCTGTCAGCATACGTTTATTTTCTACTCAGAAGTAGTCAAGTCACATTCCTTATGAAGAGTTTTTAATTTTTTCTTTAAAGCGAACCATTCTTTCCACTTAAAGGTAGGCAAGAACTGAGCAAAATAATTGACTTGGAAACAAGTTTTTGGTTTCACCACTAGAGGATGTCAAGTCTATTCAGGTTGTTATTTTGTGTAGCAGACTGAAATTCACAAAATTGCCTCTGCCCAGGCTTTGTGTATTTAATTTTATACTAGTGCTCAAGAACTGTGAAAGTGAGTGTGCAGAGCTAATTTGTCAATTTAATAACTTCCTTTAAAAAAGTCTATTGAATTAAAACCAAATCTAGAGCTGCTCTTGACTAATCCGTGAGAGCACACTTTCACAGACTGAAGATAAGTTCATACTGATAACCTATGAAATCTGTTGACACTCCTTTGGGGGAAATGACTTAGAACCTGGAATATGGGCTTTTTCTCTCTTTAGCCGGAGAAGGCAATGGCACCCCACTCCAGTACTCTTGCCTGGAAAATCCTATGGATGGAGGAGCCTGGTGGGCTGCCGTCTATGGGGTCGCACAGAGTCGGACGCGACTGAAGCGACTTAGCAGCAGCAGCAGCTCTCTTTAGCAGGAAGAGCATTGACCTTTAGTGTGATCTTGTTCATGACTCTTCACTGCGTTTTTTCCAAATTATAAAGTGGTATTTAAGATCTTAGATTTCAGGGTCTGCAAATAAAAATTGTTAGGTGGGGTTCAGATGGCATTAAATTCATCCATTTTGAAATTCACATCCTAGAGCTAGTAATGCCTCATTCAGGTGAATAGATAACTTTTTCCCTGTTATATTTTAGCTCATTCTTACCTTTACATCTTGCTAAGTAGAAGGGAAGTATTATTAGACTAGGCCTGTGGGCTCAGGAGCCTGCATTTAATTGATACATTAGTTAGGCATGTGTGTGAATCACTAATTTACATTGGCATGTTCTGTAAAAAAGAATTCTAACATCTTCATTTCCTGGGGCATGAAAAATAATCATTTGAAAGGGTTTTTTTTTTTTTTTTTTTGGCTGTATTGAGTCGTCTTTGTTGCATGTAGGCCAGTCTCTGGTTGCGGTGCTATAGGCTCCTCACTGAGGGTGGCTTCTCTTGTTGCAGAGCACAGGCTCTCGGCTGCGTGGGCTTCAGTAGTTGTGACTCCGTAGTTGTGGGCCCTAGAGCATGCAGGCTTCAGTAGTTGTGGCACACAGGTTTTGTTGCTCCGTGGCATGTGGGATCTTCCCAGACCAGGGATCGAACTCATGTCCCCTGCATTGGCAGATGGATTCTCATCCACTGTGCTACCAGGGAAGTCCCTGGGGCTATTTTTGTTTTTTCTTTTAAACTCAAGTCTATTAATATGAGTTGAAAATATTAAGGTTTAGAATAATTTAACCAAGAAATATGTACCTTCTCGAAAACATAATGGTGACTGAAAGGTTGATAAAGACATGATCCTTAGATTTCAAAAGAAAAACAAAACCCACAAGCAAATAATTACAGGGTTATAAGGAGTTCAGTGAAGAAAGAGTTACTTCTAAGCTGTGGCCTTTCATCAGGGAGGATGTACTGGGTGTAGTAATTAATTTAAACTTTTAAAATAGGTAAGTGACATATAAAGTTGAATGGGGGCAGGAGAAAAAAATACAGGTGCAGATGTGGAAAAGAGCAAAATTTGGGTCCTAGTGAGTCGTGTGAAGCTTAGCGTGAAAGAATCTAGAAGACGGATTAGGAATGAAGGCAATTGAGGTCGTGTTGTTGAGTGATCCAGCTCAGAGGTTAGTCCATGATTCTGCAGGCAGTGAGAAACTGTTGATGACTCCTAAGGATAACATATCTTGATAAAGTGCGATAAATTAGGTAATTCTCTACCTGTGGATCTTGAAAGCTTGATTAGCAAGGTCTGGCACAAGTGCTCAGCTGTGCATTTTAGAAGTGCACGGTCCCTTCATCAAGGAAAGCCATTCCCTTGATTAATTCCCTTGATTAATTGCTGCTTTGGGAAGGGTCTCGGGGGCAAGGGGAGGAGGGAGTTTATGAGGAACATACATGTAGTCAGGTAGATCAGCCAAATCTCTGGCGATGAGGAGGGGAATTGGTGTTCCACCCACGTGATCCTCATTTTGAAGTAGTGTTGTAAACTAGGGGAGGGACTTAAGAAGGACGCATGCGGTGACATACAGACCAGCTTTGAAGTTCCTGAAGGAACCTCCTGGGCAGGCGTTGGGCTGGCACTATGGCATGGCAGTGAAAGTGGGAAGAGAATGATTTAATTCAAGATTCTCTAGAGGCATGTGTCCAAGGATGCAGGTAAAACATTGACATTTAAGTTTATACTCCAGGTTTGAGTTCAGTTCATTTGTTTAAGGGTGGCATGAATATAGTCATGAGGAGGACCTGGTTTTGGTGGGAGAACCAGACAAATCTCTGCTTTAAACACAGAGATTTGAACTGCAAGGGAGAGATGCAAGAAAATATTTAATGGACACCTGGAAGGGTGGGAATAAGGAGAAAATGAAGGTTGGCACTCTGAGAAGATTCATTCCATAAGGGGAATGTAATGGAGGCCTTGAAAATGAGGAGGGTTCTGAAAGGAAAATTGAAAGAGGGGTGAGAACACTTCAAGGGTACGAGGTGGAAAGCCAGAAGGTTAGGAGAAGCATAATTGAGCAGTGCTGTACCAGCCAAGGGAGAGGGATGAGCCGGTCAAGGATTCAGAGGCTGAAAAGAAAGCCCTGGGCGCTGTTACTGGGTAGTCACTGACCACCCCCAGAGCTGGGGCATTTCAGAGTGGGGGATGTAGCAGATTATGGGATTAATAGACTAGCAGTTGGGAAGTAAAGATAGCCAATTTAAAAGACTCTCCATAAAATACACTGGTGAAAAGAAAAAGTGTAAAATGCTTGAAATGTTTCTTATTAAAACTTTTGAATTTGCACACAGCTTACTGTTCTGGGGGGGTATGTGATTCATTGAGTTTTGTCGAATGTATAGTCATGTAACTACCTCTATGGTAATGATCCAGAAGAGTTCTCACTCCAGAAAATTCCCTTGTGCGGCTCCTCCGTGATCCAGCTCTCCTGCCCTTAACGCCTGGCGACCACTGATCTGCTCACCACCCTAGTTTTGCCTCTTCCAGATTGTCATAAAAGTGGCATCCTACACGTAGACTTCTGAGTCTGAGTTTTTTTCGCTTAACATAATGCATTTGAGATTCGAATGTGTTGGGGACATCAGTGTTTGTTGCTGGTTTGCCATTGTAAGGAAGTCCCACAGATTAATCCATCTACCCATTGAGAAACATTGGCTATTTCCAGGCTTTGGTGATATAAATATTACTGCAAACACTTAGGTACAAGGTTTTCTTATTTATCTAAGGGAAATACCTGGGAGTGGAATTGCTGACTCGTAGGTAACTACCTGTTTGTAAGAAACCGATGAACTGTTCTCCGTAGTGGCTGTGCAGTCTTGCATTCCTCCAAGTAGTGTATGTGAGTCTTACTTGCTCTGCATCCTGGTCAATACTTGTTGTTACGTTTAGGTTTGGTTTTTAGACATTGCACTCAGTTCTTTGAGTAAAGCATTGTAGTCACCTCAAAGTAAGTTGGTGCCCTTCGGAATACTACTTGATGCTCACTTGAACCAGGAAAACCTGTGGAGGTGCTCCCAGAGCCCAGGGTATAATGAGGATTTGTTTGGCTCAAATGTCATCAGCTTCTTTTTTTCCGTAGTATTTATTTCTTGTGGAGTCTGCATTCTGAAGTCGATGATGAACAGGAGTGTCGTCATACAGCACATTCCATGCTAGTCCGAATTCTCTTCTCACTGCTTCCTGTCTGTCCTCCAACCCCTGGAAATAAGGCTTTCCAGAATTTGGATTTTTTTTTTTTTTTTTTTTTCAGTAAGAAAGTTGGAAGTATTACAGTAACTTGTTTTCTTTGTTGGCAGACTTTATATTGTCCAGCTCAGTGTCAGTTCTCAGTTACTGAAGTGTACTTATAGAGCTTTGTAAAAAGTCTTGATAATGTGTTTGGACTCAGCATGGGCTAAGGTTCTATAAGCGAAATGTGTACGGTGTTCAGGCTTTTCTAGAAAAACCAGTTTTTTAAGATTTTTAATGAGGTATAGTTGATTTACAGTGTTCTTATTTCTACTGTGCAGCAAAGTGACTCAGTCATAACACACATATACATTGTATTTTATACTTCCCATTATGGTTTATCCCAGAATATTGAATGTAGTTCCTGTGCCATATAGTAGGACCTCCTTGTCTATCCATTCCATTCTATATGTAATAGTTTGCATCTACTGACCCCAAACTCCCAGTCCATCCTTCCCACCCCCCACCCCTTGGCAGCCACAAGTCTGTACTGTCTATGAGTCTATTTCTATTTTGTAGATAGGTTCATTTGTGGCATATTGTAGATTCCACATACGATGTTATTTGTCTCTTTTTGACTTACCTCACTTAGTATGATCATCACTAGTTGCGTCCATGTTGCTGCAGATGAATGTAGAAATGCAAAATGAAGCAGAAAGGAAGCTGAGTGAAATGCATTTGGTATCTATGAACTGGGCTTTGCAAGCATATTTAGTAAAACTGTGATATTTCAGTTTAGAGTATTGAGATTTGGGATGGCTTAATTTCTTCTGTGACTTTTTTAATGCTCTAAAAGTCTGCTTTTTAGAACTGGCTTTGTGGTACACAGAAATATCTTTTACTGTGGCTTAACTTTCCACGTATACAACCTGTATCCCTGACACCGTTGTTATAGTCTAGGAAAAGTTGAAATTCCAAGGTGCAATTCTAGAAGGGACCCCCCCTTCTTCTAGTGTTCCCACAACCCACCACAAGGCCTGTTTGGGTGGACAGTAATGTGCATAATAATTGGCTGTAATGAAAACACCTGACTGCCCTTCAAGGTTTTAATCCAGGCAGGCCTCTGTTTCCCAGAAGCTCTTGACGTCTTTAGTGTGGCAGACATACCAAACAGGGCCCGGTTGCCTGCTTCCATCGTTCCTGCTGGGTCGGTTTATTTTCAGATAGATGCTCTAAGGTAGTATACCCCACAGCCCTGCTGGGTTTATCTAAATATAGCTCAGTCCTTGCCACAAGGTCATGTTGTTGAACCAATTATTGAGGTCATGTGCTGGAACATCATTGGTTCAGATCATTGGTTCTCACTCGCCTTGGGTAGTCTCAGTTGGCTATCACCTGGGGACCTTGTAAATACTCGATACCCTTGCTGCACCCTAGGCAATTACCTGAGAATCTCTAGGGGTGGGAGCCAGGTGGCAGTATTTTTTAAAAATTCCCCAGGTGGTTCCAGTGTGCGATCAAGATTGAGAACTACTTTAGATCCATTTCTACTTAATGCTCTTCCAGTTTTCTTAGGTTTAATTTGGAGGTGTTGAGTGTATCTTATGAAAACCACCTAGAAAATTGTAACATCTACTGCCCTCAAACTATCGAGCTTACTCTTTATTTTAGCCCAGTCATTTTCTTTTTAAGGAAAGAGAAGTAAATATGGGTATGAGTCCACTTGAATAGCCAAGTGTATGTACACACATATTCTGGGACATATTTATGCACTTTATTGTCTGAATATGCTCATGTAGACACAAGGTTAGGTAATTAGCTTTCTTTTTGTCTACTTGGCTCAGTTGCTGCACTGCCTTCCTCTTCCTCCTCCTCAAAGTTCAGTTTCGGGTGGATAATTAAGGGTTCTGTTTGTAGAAAATTGCATACTTTTCTCAGAGATCTTCATGGTGACCCATGAACCCTAATCACCAGGTGCCTGGCTGGAGACCAGCCCTTGCTTCTTCCGTCTGTAAATACGTGGCACCAGGATGACCTTAGCCTTGATGCTGTCCCCTCCCATCTCATACCTGACCTGACGCCAGTGCCCTCTGGGCTGATCTTTCCTTCACCTCTTCTTTTCCTCATTCGTGGTATTTGACCGAAGGCTTGGTCTGGTAAGCTCTGCTCTTTTCATTTGGCAATTTTTCTCAACAGTACTATTCACATCTGTGGCTTTGAACCTCACCTCACATGACCATCTCTGACTTTGTTGTGTCAGAACCTCTAGAGACACTTCTGAGTTGCAGTTGTGTGTGCTTGCAAGGCCCTGTGGTGCCATCCATTGTGGTTGGAAGCCCTTTCCGAGAGGGCTTACCTTTGGCAGAACTGGTCTCCTCTTTTCTGCTCCTTGTAGCTGGTGTCTGCTTAACTGTAAAATCCAGGGCCAAAACAGAAAGGACAGTAGGGGAGATACAATGGCATGATCCCCGGAGAAGCGTATCTTTTTTGTTGTTGTTGTTTTTCTTCAACATTATACTGAAACTGAGCACGTGGGAAGACATATAGTCTTACTCTCAGCATTGACTGCCCAATTATTTAGGGATAATGCTAAACTATTTGTGCTGGGGCTTCCCAGGCAGCTCAGTGGTACAGAATCTGCCTGCCAATATATGAGAGACAGGTTCGGTCCCTGGGTTGAGAAGATCCCCTGGAGAAGGAAATGACTACCCACTCCAGTATTCTTGCCTGGAGAATCTCATGGAGGAAGGAGCCTGGTGGTCTGTAGTCCATGGGGTCGCAAAAGAATTGGACACGACTTAGTGACTGAACAACAACAGATTATTTTATGCCAGGACTCTGGGCTCTGGCTGCCTGGGTTGCAAGCTCAGCTCTACTCCCCACCCCTACAAGCTGAGGGAAATTGGGTAAGTTATTTGACCATTCCTCAGTTTCTTCCTTTTTAAAACAGAGATATTGGTACCAGCTTCATGGAGTGAGGATTGAATGAGTTAGTGCACGTCGAACATGTAGATCAGTGTCTGACACAGCATAGGCATGAAATGTTATAATTAATGCGGTCATGACTATTAAGGATTAGTGCTGCATCACTGTGACACTGTGGACCCTGGCATGCTAAATCTCTCCCTTAAGCAAATTTTCTAATTGTGAAGCCTCCGTAATAAGAGATTCGAATATAGTGCTGATTCAGACTTGACAGCTGCTGTGATCACAGGGCCGTTGGCTTGTCCCAGGCATGGGAAGCATCATCAAAGCACCTGGGTGCCCTTCACCTGCCACAGTGTTGGACGCGGACGCAACCTCCCAGGAGAAGATGGTGACACCCTGGCCTGTGAGCTTCATGGACTGTGTTGTAATTGAGTCGGACAGCCACGCTGTCCCATCTTGACTTATTTTTGTTTTGTTTTTATGGTATTCAAATGTGTTTTTATTAACATACTATAGTTCTAAATGTTCTTAAAGTGTGATTGCTGTAGGATTATTGCACTTTACATGAAAGGTGGACTTCCATTCTTTTCAAACCACAAAGATGGACTTGCCAGGTTTGTTATACCCTTAAGAAGTCACCGTCACTTCATTTAATGTTTAGCTCAGCTGGTAAAGAATCCACCCGCAATGCAGCAGACCCCAGTTGGATTCCTGGGTTGGGAAGATCCCTTGGAGAAGGGATAGCCTTACCCACTCCAGTATTCTTGGGCTTCCTTGGTGGCTCAAGTGGTAGAGAATCCGCCTGCAATGTGGGAGACCTGGATTCAATCCCTGGGTTGGGAAGATCTCCTAGAGAAGGGAACAACTGCTTACTCCAGTATTCTGGCCTGGTGAATTCCATGGACTGTATAGTCCATGGGTTGCAGAGTCAGACACGGCTAAGCGACTTTCACTACGAGGAAAATAGAGGAAGCTTATACAGCTTGCCTTCTGCAAACTTCCATAAGAAAGTTTGGGTTTCTTCAAAGTACAGACATGAAAGAGAAAAATCAGTAAGCTGTCTTATTTGTCAGTTTCCTATTGAATTTTATGAGACTTTCTTAAATTGCAGAGGCTCCATTTACAAGGCCAGTTCTGGTTGTGTGATATGAGTATGTGTGTTTGAGAGAGTGAGACATGCACATGTGCAGAGACATTTTTCCTAAGAGAACACTATCTCCTTCACCTTGTAATTTAGATTTTTATATCTTGAAAATAACTTAGTAAATCTTAAAATGTCACTTCCTCCAGGGGATCCTGGGTTTAGATGCCTTCAGATTGTCTTTATGTATACAGTAGATGCTGTGGTAATTGAACAAATATGCTTTTTGCCATCTTCTATTAAAATTTGTATCATTCTTCAGAGAAAAAAATTGTAAATGGCATTATTGTATAATTTGCTTAACACTGGAACAAACCCATTAATTTATCTTGCACCAGTGGCTTCCTACCATCTACCATCTCTGTGAAGATGCTCTTGTTGGTATATAGCAAGATACATCCACATGCTTTGTCCCAAGACTTTGTGTTAAGTCCCAGGCTGAGAATCAGAAGGTAAAATACAAGTTGAAGAAATAGCTGTACAGTAGAAAGAAAGCATGAAAATAGAGAAAAGGGAGATGGAGCTATTTTAGTTCAGGAGACCTATGAGAGGACAAATGCCATAGTCTTATAATCCAATGAAGCCTCATGGGAAAGAACACTAGTTTGGTGTTTTTAATTGAATTTCTTGGTAGTCCAGCTGTATCCGAAGTAGTCAGCTTTGAGAATGTCATCTTGTTTATTTACATTTGCCTGCTACTCTGAGCATGGAGGGGAAAAAAAAAGTCCCCATCATCCACCAATTTGTACAACACAAGTCTAAACCATACACATGATTAGAACCTCATGTCATTGTGAAGGCGATTAAGGAGTCATTCAAGAAGGTTTTGGAAGAGGAGGAGCATAGAATGTCAGGAGGAAAGGGAAAAGGGCTGTTCTAAATCTGGCTGCTGGTTCAGAAATAGGACTCGGCGTATGGCTCTTGGACATCCGTGAAGTAGAGTTCACACTGCTCTGAAGTGTATGATGACTTTTTCCTCCACAGAGCACGTGGTTTTCTATTACTGAGGTACCTACCTGAAAACACTTCATGGAACAATTTTCAGTATTGCGGTTATTTTTAAAGCAAACAGCTTTGGTTATGTAAACCGCCCTCTTTTGGTTTGTAAACAGAAAGCAAGGACAAAGTCTTTTTATACTGAACTGGATGCACCCTGGCTTTGTGCTTTAGGGAGACATGGGTGCCTCTTGTTTGAGGGGTTCAGGGTGAGTCTCTTCCTCTGTGCCTATGGAGCCCAGGTAATACTATCTCCAGCAAGAAAAAAATTTGAGAGGGGGAACAGATTTTTATTATGAGGTTGATTCCTTTCTACACTATTGCATGTATCTGGAACAGCCCTTTTTTTTTTAAATACATCCAAAATTTTAGTACCTTTAACAATGAAAGTGTAGCTATTTTGCCTTATGATAAAAAGGCAGAATGGTGTGTTGGTGATATTTTAGGAAATTTGCCAAGTCTCATTTGGCATTGTAATCCTTCCTCAGTAGCCTGTCTGAAGTGTACATGAGTTTTAAAATGAGGGCTTAGAACATGGATGTGTAAGGTAAAAGGTTTTAGAGATGAGGTTCCGGGGTGCTTTGAGTGTCCTTATCAATTCATCCATCCTTCTGAGATGTTATTTATTTCTATATAAGAGCCCCCTGAAATCTTAATAGCCCTAGGTTAGGCAAGACAAAAAGAAACTGTATTTATCAAAAAACAAATTGGATTGCTAGTAATATCTACATTGAAGTACTTCATGTCTTTTTTTTTTTTTTTAAGTGATTATTGATGTATTGGGCTTCTTCCCTGGTGGCTCAGATGGTAAAGAATCCGCCTGTGATACAGGAGACCCGGTTTCTATCCCTGGATCAGGAAGATCCCCTGGAGAAGGAAATGGCAACCCACTCCAGTATTCTTGCTTAGAGAATCCCATGGACAGAGGAATTCTTGGCAGGCTTCAGTCCATGAGGTCACAAAGACTTGGACACAAGTCAGAGACTAACACACACTTTGATGCATTAGGAACATTTTTTATTTAGCACTTGCAAATTTTGAAAGCTTCTGGGCTTGCTATTTAACCCAAGTATAGTTCTCTCTTACCTGTATAATTTATTTACTTTTAAAGATTTAGACCATTTTTAAAGGCTTTATTGAGTTTATTACAATATTGCTGCTTTTTTTTTTCTTAATGTTTTGGGTTTTTTGGCCCTGAGGCATGTGGAATCTTTGCTCCCCGACCAGAGATCGAACCCGTACCTCCTGCATTGGAAGGTGAAGTCTTAACCACTAGATCACCAGGGAGGTCTGTACCTGTATAATTTAGGTTTAGGCTTCTGGTTGGTTGCACACAGTTACAATGGATGTGCTAATCCTTTTCACTGAGAGCCTTTAACTGAACAAAAATGACCAAACCTTAAACTTGCCCACCAGCATTTTATACTTCAGCATTTGTTTGTTACTTCCTTCCACTAGGTTGATTTCAGAACTGTGCCAGAGAATTGTATAATTCATCTTTGGTCAGAGTTGGGTCTAGTTAACAAATAAATCAATAACTATGTAAAATTTAGTACCTTAAACCTTTGTGCACACTTTATCTTCCTATGAAAAATGTCTTTTTTCACAATCTCTCCTTCCAAATTTATCTACATACCGTAGTTTCCTCTAATTGAAACAGTAGGAAGGATTTCTTTAAGTTTCATATCTGTACTTTCTAGACCATTTACTTTTGAGACAACCAGGCTGTTTAGTTCTTATAATGATAAAAAAGGGTTTATTTGATGCTTTGAAGTCAACCTGTATTGGATTCTCAGTGAAAAATCATCAGTGAAAATACAGGGAGATTTAATCTATTCTGAGGTATCCAGTTTATGAATACTATTTTCATAGAGCATTGCAATATTGGAAATGATTTGAGTAGATAGTATTCCAGTCTATTCAATGAAGGTTATGATCATTGACAGGTAGTCCTCTGACATGCTTTATTTCAGTGTGGGATTAGGGTCTTCATCTCGGGGTCACTGACTGAGATGGTTAAATTGACTAGGCTGACCAGGCTACAGGGCCCAGTTTGGTCAAACATTGGAGTAGGTATTGCTGTGAAGGTATTTTGTAAATGTTAATCATATCTGCAGTCAGTTGACTTTAAATATATCTCCTCCTTTATCAAGAAACTTACTCCCGATAATCTAGAAGGTCTGATCCTATCATTGAAGGCTATCAGTGAAAACTGAGGTTTTCCAGAGAAGGAAGAATTTTGCCTCAAGGCTGTAACATACAAGTCATGCTTGAGTTTCAGCCTGCTGGCCTTCCCTACAGTTTTGGACTTGCCAGCCTCCACAACTGCAGCAGCTATTTTTCCTTAAAATAAATCTCTTTATATATATTTTGGAGAAGGAAATGGCAACACACTCCAGTATTCTTGCTTGGGAAATCCCATGGACAGAAGGAACCTGGTGGGCTACAGTCTGTAGGGTCGCAAAGAGTCGGACATGACTGAAGTGACTTAGCATATATATTTTACATATTATATTTTTTTCCAAAGACACGGAACCGAACCCTGACTGATACGTCGACCCACAGGAAGAAAACCAAGGGTTTACCTCTAGAATTATGCAAAACACTTAAATTATTTTTTGAGAGAAAATTTAAGTCTTAAGGTTAAAAGAGGATATTAAACCTTCCTAAATTGGAGGAAAAAATCCCAGTTGATATCAGTTTTTGTTTTAGGAGAATTGGGAAGAGCAACAGAAGGTAAGGATTGCGGGGGTGCAGGGGGGCTAGGTTTCAGAGTCTGAAACACATTGTTCTTGAGCTGTTGTGTTCTTCACTGACCTAAAGACTTAGGACTATCTTTCGCCTTAAAATGTCCATAAAGTAATAAACTGAATTGGCTTATATTTGTTGCTTTTTCACTCACAAACCTTTAGATCTCATCTCTGAAGTCACACAGCCACAGTGAGCCATCCGAAATAAATTGTGTCATGAAAGGAAAACGTGTATGTCTTATTCACCTTTACGCCCCCTTCCCCAGAGTTTTTCACCCAGTAGCTTTCAGTAAGTTGTGGGTGGGTGGGAGAAGAGGGAGGTCTGCAAGCTGCAGGTGCAGAAATCATGGCGTGGGCCTCTGCTGTCCGAACACCCACTGAGGGAGGCTTCCATTGTTTTCATTATTTAGCTTTAGGTCTGAAACCTCTGGGGGGCATCAGTTGAATGAGTAAAGCAATAGGGCTGCAGAACTGCCTACAGAGTGAAGCCCTGTGAAGTTTAGGTGTGGAGAGTCAGCGACAGCAAGGAAGAGGGTAATTTGAACCTCTCTCGGGCTTTTTCTCTCGGTCCGACTGTTTTCCCTGAGGATATAGCTTGAGTTTCCATTTTCGTCAGGTCACGGAATGTCAGGATCAGAAGGGACTCTAGAGTCTGAAACTCAAACCTGTGTACCATGCATAAGCCCAACATATCACCCCGAATCGGTGCTTGTGCATGACTATCCTCGGTGCCTTTGGTAACTTCCAATCACCCAACCTCAGCCTGTGTGCTTAAACTACACTAAAAGTTCGCCTTTAAATCCGTTCTTTTTATTCCTCCAGAGTCCTATTTTCTCCAGAGAAAATGTACTTTTTCCCCAATGATCCTCCTATGTTACAGGCTCGAGTCTTTGTAAGTCTTAGCTGCTTTTCTGAATAGGTTCTCATTTGTCATCCCATTTGAACTGTCGAGCTCAGACCGTGGGATCTGAGGGCCAGGAAATGCAGAAGGCTTGCTCCTCTGACCCAGCACGCCGGCTGTGCGCTGCTGTCCCCCGTGAGGATGTCAGGATGGGCCCTGCCTCGTCACACTGAGATGTGGGAAGCTTCCTGTCCGAGGGCCCTCCTTCCTCGTGTCTGCTGAAGCTGGGGTGGGTCTTCATTTTGTACCTGTGCAGTTGTTTCTTTTTAGTACAAGAAGAGGTGTTCATATGTATCACAACTAAAGCCATCTCTTTAGCTACAGTCCATTATTTCAAATCGCTGATCATTTTGGTCCTGATTCGAACCATCGCTCAGCTGTGTTTTTTTCTGCAGATGTAAAACCCTCATTCTCATCTGCATCTTTCGTAAAAATGTTACCCTCCTTTTCTTCCCACTGCCTACATCTCAGCTTTTATTTGTACTATTGGTATACCCATGCTCACTCCCCTGCGTGAGTCTTCCACATGCCGGGGGATGCCTGTATAAAAAAAGTGAATGAGTGGTTCTTGTATTTCTGTCTTCTGCTTTCTGTCCTCCCAGCCACCGCTTGAGACCCCTTTTCTCCACATGGACAAAGTTATTATGTGACAAGGTTTTCTTAAGTCCCACTCCTTGTTCCTTCCTGCCCATCCAACCACAGCTGCCAGACGGGCCCATCTGGATGACACATTACCGCTCCTCAGTGACGCCCCTGTCCTTGTTTGGGAGAACAATTATGTGACTTGGCACCTGCCTGCCCTCCGGTGTCATCTGCCAGAGCACCTCATTTTGTGTCTTTGATGTTTTACCAAAACTCCTAAAAATGAGGAACCTGGTTCTTAGTTTTCTTATCTTTCTAATTGTATGGTTCAAAAATTAAACATGCAACTTGCTCATAGACCAGTGATGGATTGGGTAATTTTTAGAAACACTGCTCTGGGCATCTGTCTCATTCTTCTATTGAATCCAATGATTGATTTCTTTGCCTCATTTTGAATCTCTAAAATTGGTATCTAAGCTCATAAGGCTGTCCCTATTAAAGGAAAGGACCTTTCATGAGCATTTTAACTTCTGTCAAGGAATTCAGAAGCCCATGTGGTGTATATTAATAAAGTATTACCACTGAGAATAATGAACAGGAAAGCCTAAAGGCTCTCTAGCATATGGTACTGGGTTAAAGTTTAATGTGGCGTTTTATAACATTTGCAACTTAGCTAGTGATACCTAATGTTTAGGAAAGGGTTTTAAAGAAAACTTAGTATCTGTACCTTACAATCAGATAAATGATCCCTCCGGGTTTCACATTTATGACAGAGCAGACAAGGGAAAGTGGACTTTGCTATCACCATGAAGTGTTCATGCAGCAAAGATTAATAGAAATGTTACAAAAGGCATGGCGGGAACCTGGTACTCCTTGGTTGATGGCACCTAACTACTAGGGTACTATTTACTGTTTTTCTTATAAGTGAAAGTCGCTCAGTCACGTTCCACTCTTTGCAACCCCATGGACTACATAGTCCGTGAAATTCTCTAGGCCGGAATACTGGAGTGAGTAGCCTTTCCCTTCTCCAGGGGATCTTCCCAACCCAGGGATCAAACCCAGGTCTCCCACATTCTTTACCAGCTGAGCCACAAGGGAAACCCAAGAATGCTGGAGTGGGTAGCCTATCCCTTCTCCAGGGGATCTTCCCAACCCAGGAATTGAACCGGGGTCTCCTGCATTGCAGGTGGATTCTTTACCGACTGAGCTATCAGGGAAGTCCTTTTTCTTATAAACCTGTTAACAAAAGGTGGTACAGAAGATCAAAGCAAACCTGCTTTATTTTCCTTTCATAGCGTCAGTCTGCCTTTGTGTAGTATTTCTTTGTCCAGCTCTCCCTAATGCTGCAAGATGGCAGAATGTTGTGCCTTTATGGCCACAGATGCCATCAGGAAGTGGCATCATTCTAGGAAACTGTAAGGGAGCCATTTAACTTCAAGGAAGGGGATGGCAGAGAACCAGCTGGGACTTTTTGTTCCCTAGGAGTTGTTTTGATTTCACATCCACCTATGCTGGCTTTGTCGTTTTCAAACCAGGTAAGGTGTGTTTTATTTTTTTTTTAATTACATTAAAATGTGGATTTCTAAAGCTCCTGCTTGCAGTAAATTGCTGCTTACTTTGGGGAGATGCATAAAGTATTTAAAAGATTACTGAAATCTAGTAGTTTTGAAGAATTAATAGTCTCCACAAATATAGAAATGTGGGAAAGCATTTTGGTACTTCTGGGCCCCACTGGAAAGTAACTTATATGGATATAGAACTGTAATTTACCAGTGACTGGCCATGTGATCCAGCAGTAGTGATTTTTGTTTTCAACTACAGTCCTTGATTAGTGCAAATCAGCCCCTTTACCATTTCTGTAATGTTTTTGTAAAGCTCACTAGGCTTTCAGAAAGGAAAATCTAAGTATGCTTTCTCACTGATTAAGCAGATTTCTCTTGGCAAGAGGAAATTCTTAGATGCACTCAGGAGCTGTGCGGTCTTCCAGTTTTGTGGTCACAAAAGCTTGGGTAGCATAAATACGAACAGCAGCCTGAAGGGTATGTGTGGATGCGTGTGCCTACATGTGTTTAGTCTCTTATATAACATCACGACAACGAGGCCCAAGTCATGAGCTGACTCTCCTACAGATCAGCAGGTTTAACTGTTTCATGCTCACGGTTTGGTGCCAGCCAGGGTAGAAAGACAGACATAAATTCATTGTGTACTGTGGGAGTAGGGTGGGAACAGCAGTTGCTCAAGGTCCTATTGGCCTGTTTGGTTCATAGCAATGATGAGTGGTACCATTTCCACCTATGATTTTTCAGTACATTTTGTGATTTTTTTCTGCTAATATTTTTTTCTCTGTACAAAGCCAGGCTAGTTGTAAAATCTACCCTTTTGCACCAGTTAGTCTCATTTGTACGGCGTCTCTGTTACTACATCACTTACTATTTTAACAGTTTAAACAAAGCATTTGTAAAACCTGATTGATTCTTGGAAGTCTACATGCCCGCATTCCCATGGGAACTGAATGAAGCTCCTGTATCTGTAGGTGACAGGCAAGGACAGTCGTGACATGTTGAATTGAAAATGCCTATTAGTGCTGAGAACAGTAAAGAAGTTCAGAGTAGTAATCCTTTTAATTCTGGGAATATTAATTTAAGGTCCCACTCTCCCCCTTTTCACATTTGCTTTTATTTTGGGTCAGAGTGTAAAAAGGAAAAGATTATAGCCTCAGGCTCTGCCCCTTCAGGGATCAAGCCGGGGCAGTCCCGCAATTGCGTAACTTAAACCTCTGTATCTGTAAAAAGCTGGGTTTGAGCATTTAGGAAACTAATCTCAAATGTATTCCTATGTCTTAAATGGGGTAACAAATGTGTACTTCACGAGTAGGAAAAAATACTTTATTATAATCATTTGATCTTGAGCTGTTTGCTTTCCTGTGACTGGTCACAGCTGTGACGGTGACGTCGTGGGTTTTGGGGTCAGGATCCACAGGGCAGCAGGATGAAAGCATCTTGGCTTTAGAGCCGATGGGCCTGAGTTTAATTCTGACTCGGTGCTTTGACCAGCTGTGTCACTGGAACCTCTCTGAGCCTCCGTCTCCTGATCTGTCAAGTCACAGCTCCTCTCTCTCGGGGCGGCTGTAACTAACCAAGGTAGCACGGGCTTTCTTGGTGGCTCAGATGGTAAAGAATCCACCTGCAATACAGAGGACCCAGGCTCGATCCGGGCTCAGGACGCTCCTCTGGAGGAGGGAATGACAACCCACTCCAGTATTCTTGCCTGAGCAATCCCATCGTCAGAGCAGCCTGGCGACTTTCACTTTGTGGACTTCCTGGTGGTCCAGTGGTTAAGACTCTGCTCTCCCAACACAGGGAGCCCAGGTTCGATCCCTGGCCAGGGAACTAGAGCCCACATGCTGCAACTAAGACCCAGTGCAACTAAATAAATATTTTGGGGCTTCCCTGGTGGCTCAGATAGTGAAGAATTTGCCTGCAATGTGGGAGACCCGAGATCAACCCCTGGGTCAGGAAGATCTCCCGGAGAAGGGAACCCACTCCAGTATTCTTGCCTGGAGAATCCCATGGACAGAGGAGCCTGGCAGGCTATAGTCCATGGGGTCCCAAAGAGCAACTCACACTTTGACTTTCAAGATAACATATCTAACGCACCTGGCACAGTGTCGGGCAGGAAGTTGAACATGTTGCCAGCTGATGGGTTCTTATTATAAACCTACACTTGCGACCACCCTGCCTTACGAGTTGAGTGATGGTGGCAATCTCTGACCTCCTTCGGTAGGCTCTCATTTCCCCCCGTCCCCCAAAAAATGATTTTAAGTATAACTTGTATTCTTTTAAAAACTAAAGCAAAACCAAACAGCCATTTTAGTGGTTTTCACATTTTGAGGCAAATCGAAATTTTCCAGGAGACCCCTCGGGCTAGAGCAGGAACAATTCTGTCTCCCTCACTGAGGGGTATTGCAGTGAAGTTCACGAAAGAGGAAGACTCTTGATTGCCTGGGTTGAGTGTTGGAGCTGGGCTGTCCTGTGAGCTCTCTTCCCCAGGACCTTCATTCTGCTGGAAACCTTGAGTGCAGCCACAGACTTCAAGGAGGACTCCTTCCTGAAATTTGTAATCTTGTCTGGACAATTTAAATGCTAGATAGTATTTGCTTTGCTGTTGCATTTCTCCTATAAAATGATTGAGATCTGGAGAAGGAAATGGCAACCCACTCCAGTACTCTTGCCTGGAAAATCCCATGGACCAAGGAGCCTAGTAGGCTACAGTCCATGGGGTCGCAAAGAGTCGGACACGACTGAGCAACTTCACTTCACTTCATGGCAAAATGTCTTGTGTGAAACATGTTTTTCTTAATTTCCGTGAAACAACATTCTGCAGTCTAATAAAACTTTTATCTACTGTACATAGAAAAAAAAAAATGATTGAGATCATCGTTGAAAGTAATGGAATGGATACCTGCAGAGGTCAAAAGCCACTCTTAGAAAAGTTTGTTGTTGTTCTTCTAGGACAACGAATAAATATTGTCATTTCAGTTTTTTATTTAGAAGGTGGAGAAGAAGATCCATTTTTCTTCTTTCAGTAGTAGTTTTATTAAACTCAGTGGTGATGATCAGAAGCTGTTAGCTATATTTGAGTGAGGAATATTTTCTGAATGAAATCTGTCATTTGCCCAAGACATTGATTTTCATTTTCTCTTTCAAAAGGTAGTTTCAATTATACTTTGTGTGGATGTTGCTTTTGTAAGTACCAGCCTGATTCTCAAGAAGAAACTAAAATAGATTTGAAAATATTTCAGATATGTTTATGTATGATAATTGACCTGTGTTTATTAATCATCTGATTAAAGAAAAATAATTAGGAAATAAAAAATTCTTTAATCCAGAAAAAAGCTTACCAATTATAGAAGGTTATGGAAATACATTAACCAGTTTGTATCCACTGTTTATTTCAAGGCATTTTCTTTCCTCTCCACATCTTGCCCTCTCTGTAGAAGTTGGAGTAGAGGGATCTGGGATTTTAAACCTTGTGGGCCAAGGATTTTTTTATAAGAAGGAAGATGGAAGTAGGAAGAAGGGAATCTAAATTTTCATCATAGACTTGCTGCCAACTAACATTTGACTTGGGCAAGGAACTTCATTTCATGGGTCTGGGCTTCCTTAAATGTAAAATGATGCTGATCGAGATGCTTTCCGAGACCCATTCAGCTCATTTTCGTCTTTTATTCCAAATGCCTAAGTCATAGGTTAACATGATTTTAAATAAACCCCATATCTGAAACTTCCTACATTTCTCTAAGCCACAAATCAAAATGCATTAATTAAATCTCCCAGCCTTTGAAGGGAAAGATTTCTGAAGATTTTTCTGTTGTTTTTTTTTCAGCAGGCATTTGCTAACCATTTAGTACATTTCCAGCCCTAGGCTGGGCAGTATAAGTAAATAAAAAGCAGAAGGATTCCTAGATGCAGTTGACAGTTGAACTGAAAACACCTTAAATAATTATGAGGCAAAAGTGAACTAGTTATAAAAATGTATTATAAAATATAATTAAAGCAGCTGATATTTATTAAGCACTTTTTTTCTTCTGGCACCAGCATCATTTAAACCTTGCCCCTAATCCTGTGAGACAAATGATATTATCAACCCAGTTTTATAGAGAAAACTGAGGTACCAGGAGGGTAGTGAATTGTCTGAAGTTACTCTGCCATGCCAAGGATTTAGATAGGATGTCTTCCTTGCCTTAGCACCCCTGAGTCCCCTCTTAGATAAATAAGTTTGTTGTTTACGTGTGAGTCTGTGGACTGTAGCCTATCAAACTCTGTCCATGGGTTTTCCCAGGCAAGAATACTGGAGTGGGTTGCCATTTCCTTCTCTAGGGGATCTTCTCGACCCACGGATCAAACCTGTATATCTTGAGTCTCCTGCATTGATAGGCGAATTCTTTACCAATGAGCCACAAGGGAAGTCCATAGTAAGTTTAGGGATTGAGAAAAAGTAAGAGAGTAGGCTGGGGGCGGGAGGATGGCTACAGACTTTCTAAGTCAACTTTGATTAAAAGGCAGAAACAAATAGAACAAAGATTATTTTCTTAGTTTGGAGTTTGACATTTTTAATGTCATTTATTGTATATTTAGGTTTTCTTGCACACAGCATGAATTTTAGGCAGCCTAGAAATGGAGAGTCTCATAAAATGAGAGAGATGATTTCAGGAGAAAACAATAATCACATGATTGTGTGCTTTGGAGAAATCAGTCCAAAAAAGAGCTAGAATTGGGTCAAGTGTTGGGAATTGCTCAGCCCTGCCGGTAAGGAGTTACCCAGAGTGGTAGGAATTGGGGGGAGTTTGCTGGATATAATCAAGGCAGCTTGTTGCCCATTGGAGGATCGTAGTGTCTCATTTGTGTCCCTTCAGCATGACCTGCAGAAGTGATATTTCAGATTGTGGTCTCTGAGAACAGGCAGAGTTCTCCCCTGCCTGTTTTCAGTGGAGAGTCTCGGGGACATGGCCAGGCTAGTCCTCGTGACAGGTAGCTCCAAGCCTGCACTTATACAGACTCTGGGGTCTTAAGAGTGTCAGGGAAACTGGGATGTGTTACCGAGTGTGAAGTGAGCTGGAGGGTGCCAGCCAAGCCTTCATTCATCCAGGGGCTCACAAACATCGTTACGATGGAAAACCTGGTCCCCCAAAGAAGCAAAAGCGGTCTCACCTGGAGCCCCTTTCCCCAACTAGGGAGTCCACCGCTGCCTGTACAAGCAGAACGACATTTCTCCTCCCCTCCTGCTGCTCCCGCCGCTGCAAGGGAGAGGGAGCTGCCCGGCGGCCGGGCGGCCTCGCCTCCTCGCGCTGTAACCCTCTGCTGGCGAGCTCCCAGGACCAGCATCCCAGCCGGCTGGCTGCCGCCGCTCCACCGGGAAGATGGAGCCGCTCCCAGCCCTCCTCGATTAGGATATGTCAGGGTTGTCAGGGCAACTGTTCACGGCAGCATCTCCTGCTTCCCCTTCTGTGCTGCGTGCTGAGTATTTTCTGTGTGGTAGCAGGCGGAAGGCTGGGAAAAGGTGCCGAGCAGGAAGGAGAAGCTGGGATCTGACTGAGCAGGTTAGGCAGTGGAGAGAAGCGTTGGCCCCTGCGTGCCTTTTGCAGGGCTTTTCTGCAAGGAGAGAGTGGGCGTGTGTGGGTGTGGGTATGGGTGTGTGATCAAGCGAGCTTGAGCCAGCACACGTGCCTGTGAGGAGTAAGTGGGAGGGGGCTGGAAGGGGAGGGGGCGCTGCTAGGTGAGGGGGAACTGCAGGGCCTCAGTTGCCAGGAGGCTGGTAGTATCTGTCAGCTGTTTGCACACTGTTTCCCCATAGGGGATCTATTACAAGTGCTCAAATGAACCGGCAGCTTAGAAACTAGCAGCTTCCTGGAGCTGCAATTATATAAGCATATAATTTGGGTATACTAGTAATTAAAAAGCAAGTCGCAGCGGTATGCCTGGATCAGCTACAGCTCTCCGACAAGAGAGACTGAAGAAGCCCCATGCAAGGCCAGTCCCCCTTGGCCTATTCACCATTAATGAGGAAGATGAGCAGCAGAAGAATGGACATTCCAGAAGACCAAAAGGTATGCCTCAGCCCTACCCTGTGGTCAGAGCCAGACCAGCCCCCCGTTTCCCACACTCCCTACATACAGCACTCCTATCAACTAGACTCTGGTGCACCCTGTGTGAAGTGCTGGTGACCTGCTGGCACAATTCACTGGCTATATTTACACACTCTGTAGGGCTGTGTGTGTCTGAAAGGGAGAACAGATTTTTGCAGATTGGGTAGGTTTCAGATCAGCTGCCTACTTGACTCAAGATGCTTTCTGGGCCTAGAGAGCTTTACTCTTCACCTGCTCGCTTAAACAGTCACCAGTGACTGTCCTCATCAGGAGGAGGGAACGTGAGTTCTCAAGGTTAAAATGAATAGCTCCCCGCCTTCCGTAGGTGCATCGGGCGATTTTCTCCTCGAGAGAGATTAGTTGGATCGAGTGACCCAAAAGTGCAGCCTTTCCATGGGCAGAGGGTCAAGCTGTTACTTGCTTTTCTATTTTGGAGTGCTGAGAGAGGAGGAAATCAAACAGCAAGCATGACTGTGGGAGGCAAGGCTGGGGAGCAGGGAGGAGACCCTGAGGTTTTATAACTCCTGATGGCAACTCTGCTGCATCTGAGTAGAGGTTGAAATGTGCCGGGTATGGAAAGGAGAGGACCAGTTCTTGTGCTGTCCCTTCATCAGGATGAAACGGGGCCGCAGCTCGCCGGCTTCTTCCATCCCAAGTACTGCATCATCTTTAGCGCTGTCTCACGGCCACCCTCCTGGGCCTGCAGTCACCATTCAGACAGCAACATCATGCATTTTGAAACAGGACTTTAAGGCTTACATTTTCCAGTATCATTCTTGCAGCGCCCCCTTCCCACACATAGATGAGCTATTAAGCTGATCGGTGATCAGTTTTGTTGTTTCCTATGTTCTGATTACGTTTTAGCTCGTGTTCAAATTGTTCTGTCACCGAGAGATCACATTTTGCTCAGTGTATCTCAGAGCTGTAGCATAGCAAAGGAGCAAGGAAATATTTGAGCCGTGATGGAATGAGCGTTTACATAGAAGCCACTGTCTGAAGACAACTGGCTCTTTCTCTCCTGGTTCTGGGTTCAATCTCTTTGCTTTTAGGAAATATAATGTAAACTCTCTAAACCAAAAAGTGTATTTTAATCTCATCTTTAAAAGGCTATACAGGGAAGTCCTAATAAGTAGAGTCTTATTACTGTCGTTGATCTTGTTTCACTGTTTCTGTCTGAGGACCAGCCGTCTTCAGGTATCTGATGCTGTATGACCAGAAGGTGACTTAGGTGATTCTTTTATTTGCCCGTGAACTAGATCCTGGTGAAAACTAAATGCTTTAAATTGTTGGTAGCAAAAAAAAAAAAAATTGTTGGTAGCAAATCATTTGGCTTCTGGCATTTGGTAGCTTTGAAAAATTAATGTGGATTTGTTGAATCGTGGCCACTGTGTGTTTTGGGGAAGTTGTTGATTTGTGGCTCTTTCCCCCCTGTGTGTCCTGGAACGGTATTCAGGATCATCATCCGTTTTGTCCTTAGTCATTTTCTTGAATTTCCTCTCTGTCTCCTGTTCTTTTCAGTTGCCTCTAGGATTTTATTTAAAAGGAAAGAGGGCTGGGGGACGGAGGTGCTTCTTAAAATCTATTTGTTTTTGGCAATTTATGCAACTTCTTGGGTAAGAGACTTAAATCGAGGAGTTTCTGATCCCCTACTATTTTGTTTTTCCTACCTTTCCCCACACCAAGGGCAGAGGGGAGGGGGAGCGAGTAGGGGGAAAAAGCCTATGCTGGTAAGGATGTCCAGACTTTCTGTATATCCCAGAATGTCTCTAATTTAGGACACATTCAGTAAAATAAGCAGATCAATCATCTTGGGTGTCTCTTCATGGGTAAGACTATTACCTTCGATTCTGAATTTGTCATCAGGTCTATAGGAGCAATAGGAATGTTCACTTTAAGTCTAGCTTTGTCCATCAGGAGGACAGTGATGGAAATACTGTCTGCACTGTCCAGTGTGATAAACCACTAGCCACATGTGGCTAAGAGCACTTGCAATATGGCTGTTAGAGCTGGCAAACTGATGTTTTAAATTTTATTAATTTTTAAAGATTTTATTAAAATTTTTTTCAAAATTTTATTAAATTTAAAGATGGCCGCATGTGGCTAGTGGCTACTTTACTAGACAGCACAGTTCTAGTCCGTAGAGCTGTGACTTTCTGAATCTGTCCTCTTTGTCCATGCTTGATTGCTTCCTGGTGCTAGATATGGTCTGTCCTGAAATGAATGTGTTATTGAGAAGGGCAGCAGGGAGCAGACAGTCTGCTCTCTGCAGAGTAGCACATTAACCTGGATTAATAGATAACCTCATTTTTCCTTTTCCACTTAAATGTTATTGCCTGCTCTATATGTTATCCTTACCAGTTGCTCATTTCCTATGCCATTTTAATGAACTCCTATTTTCTGTATTATTCCCAAAGCATCACAGCAGGATAACATATAGTTTATCTTTTAGTCTAACCTTTTAAGATAAACAGTCAAAAACTTTGGGTTTTGTTTTTTTTTTTTCCTGCTTACTACATGATCTAATCAGCCAACCATGTTCCAACCTGGTTTTCAGTGTTTAGTATCTTTGTTGTATCATTACCAGGAATAGAGAAGCTTGCTATCTAAATTGAATAAGCTGAATGTTTCTGTCTGGGATTGCCCTGGGTTAATGGCAGTAGCACCTTTCCGGGTGCTCTGTTGTTGGGTTCATCAGTGTGGATGAACACGTCGATTACCATCTGGACTCCCAATGGTAGCTTCAAAATTACCTGATAGGGTCATACTGTAGTTTGGTTAGCTGGTAGGCTAGATCAACTATTAAAGGAGAGATTTCTCTCCTGTATAATCAATAGCAATGAATGTTCATGAATGTTTTACATGCCTGCTTATTACTGATGTATAGCACTTAGTAATTGGGAATGAGCTGGGCTTATGCTGTTCTGACACCTCAGAACCCAGGCCTCCATGTAATGCTGCCCGTATAACTTGCTTAGCAGAGATTGTTTAGGTATTGCAGTGACTGAACAGGTTTCAAGGCCAAATTGCCTTATACGTTTTGCTGAGTTCAGTGTGATAATTTAGTAATATGACATTTCTCCCTAAACCAGCATTTGTTAATTGCTCACTATATGCAGATTACTCTGCCGGCCATTGGAAGGGCTACAAAGATAACTGACGTGGTTTCTGCTCTCAGAAGTGTTTAACTGTCTAATAGAAGAAGACAAGTATGTACAAATAATGCAAGGATATTAACTGAAATTAATTAAGGGCTGGTAATGTAATGATGTTACCTCTGCATTCATCCATACCTTTCTCTAGACTGTAAGCTGCTTAAGGGCCAAGTCTACTCCATGTCATAAGTACTTTGCAGATGCAGGGAAAACTATTGAATGGAGATAGATTTAACATTCAGAAATAACTTTCACTGGTTCTTAAAGGTCTTACTAACGCAGGGATTCTGAGAGATGTGGATGGTATTAGAATCATCCTTCCAAGGTAACTACTTTGAAGGAGTGTAGCATTTGGATGTATCTGATGTGTTCATTGTGTTATTCTCTGCGGCACTGCATTTATCTAAGAGTATATTGAGGATTCTGCTGTTTGTTGCTTTCCATCAGAGTATGCATCGTTCTTTTTGAAAAAATACAGGTATATGTTCACAAGGTAGAATCAGTTGACTACTTGTTAGTATCTCGGTGAACCCCTTCTGCCCCTTTTGTTAGCTAATCACAGGTTAGACTGTAAAGAAATAAAAATTTCTCCTTGAAATCAGGACACAGTAATTGTGAGGAACTGAGCTCCTCTTCTCCCCTCCCCCCATTTTGTTAAAAATGTGTATTGATGGAGCCTCCAAGTGACTCTTCTTTCAGCTTGTCCCTCGTAAAGGTAGAATTTCTGCCAGTTACGGTTTCCAAATGAAATACAATCTACCATTTACTGTCTGTATTCCTATTGGATAGGTGGTGATCTCACAACTGTAATGGCCTCTTTGAAAGTCATGGGTCTTTTTCTTTTCAAGACAAGTGTTAAGACGTGTGAATGCCATTCTAGAATCATTCTCACACATTTCCTCGTTTCTTTTTCTCTTTTGTAAGACATGGACCGTTGTCTGTTCCCAGTGTTCTTATTTTGTGCCATTTGAAGACTAGGCAAAAGGCTTTAGCCATAGAATTTTACAGCTAGTGAGGCAAAAGTATAGTTTAGAAAAACAGTGATACCAAAGATCTCTATTATGAGGAGAAACATCTTAGACAAATTGATTGGCATATCTTTTATTTGTTAAAGAAACCCTAAATATATTTATTCGAAGCATTTATATTTTTTAAAAAAGAACAGAGGATACCAGGAACAAGGACCACAACATCTAATGTATGGCCTGCACTCATTGGGTTCTCCATAAATATCTGTACGTAGCTGTCTTTCAGGCATCCCTTTGTTCTAGAAGTAGAAATTAGCATAGGTGGATCACTGTGTACTAGGGAAACATGATTTAACTGGTACATAACCACGTTTTTTTGAACAGTGAGCTACTATATGTAATGGAATTTGTTTCCTATCTAAAACTCTAATAGGTTTAAAACTTGTGTGCATGTTTCAAGAGCTGTAATTGATCGAGCTAAAATTTAGCTGACTGCTCCAACCATAAGAAGTCAAAACACGTATCTGATGAGGCTGTCCCAACTGATAAATCTTAGGCCTTATTTATTGGAAGATTGATGTGAGTATCCATTTCCACTAACATCAGCATGTCTCAGGGAGCATTTAATTTGTTGCTGCCAAAAATTTTCCAGGTGACTTGCAGGCACCTTGACCATATTTTCAGCAGAAACGAATATCTTCACAGCAACAAAAGTAATTTTGAGAGCGTCGTCTTAATGCTCAGATTTTTGTAGGCATTTAGAAAAAGCCCCGTTTATATTGGACCCTCTGTGGGGTGTTAGGTTTAGGTTGCAGATTTGCTAGCTTCCAAAGGCAAGTCATACCACATTATACCTCAGATGCAAAGGCCCAGAGTGTATCACAGATGGACATAGACCTTGTATTTGAGATAGTTGTCAGAGCACCATGGAAATAGTTTTGCTGACTATAAAATGCAAGTCCTTTTTTTTTTTAGGCTATATGCCCAGCATTGGTTTGTTAGAGAATTCTAACAGATACTGTCCAGATTCTGAAGAATTTACCATCCTTGGTCCAGTGTGGGATATGAAATGAGAATAGAGCTTAGGAGTATAAACTAGGGAAAATTATTTTCACAGTTTTTATTGAGTGTGAAAATAGGCAAGTTAGGTTTATTTAACCTCATTGTTTCCAAGCCGCAGGTTCTCAGCTGTAAAGAGAAATTAATAAAATGGTACTCACAGGTGGTGGTGAAAATTAGCAATAACGTAAGTACTTAGCACCCTCTCTGGGAAATAATTGGGGTTCATAAAATGAGAGTTACAGAAATGATCATTTGTAGTCCTATGCCCCACATCTTCTGTTAATTTCCACCAGCATGTTCTCTTGGGGGTGTGGGTTATGGGCTCACAGACCACCATGCTTATCCCTTCTGGCATCCTCATCAGAGAAAGATTTTTCTCTAGTCTGATCTCCTACCTTTTCACTTGCTTGTAAAAAGTTTCCAGGAGGGCTGCCTCTTCTCCGAAGCCTTTTTAGTTCCTTTGCCACCACAGGCATATGCGACCGGATCATTGTCCCGTGCTTATTCACATGGATCAGACGTACCACATCTGATCAGGTAGGTTACTCATCAGGTAGATTACTCATTGCAAAACCCTGTAATTTCGTCATGTTAAGTAAGGGAAGTAAATTGCCATTATGTCAGATCACTTACTATTTCAAATACAACTCAGGGAGTGGGCCTTTTCTTCCTCGGGATGGATGGGAAGCGCCTGGTCTTTAAGGGAACAATAGCCCCGATCCTCTGCCCTCTTTGTTGTTGCTGTTTAGTCGCTCAGTTGTGATGACTCTTTTGTGACCCCATGGACTATAGCCCTCCAGGCTCCTCTGTCCGTGGAATTTTCCGGGCAAGAATACTGGAGTGGGTTGCCATTTCCTCCTCCTGGAGGTCTTCCTGACGCAGGGATCAAACCCACATCTCCTGCATTGGCAGGCGTGTTCTTTACCACTGAGCCACCAGAGAAGCACTCTGCCATCTTGGAAACCAATCAAAAGAAAATTTTTTTCCTTAAAATTTGTTTATTTTTCCTTCTGATATGGTGTGTGTGTGTGTGTGTGTGAATTGCTTGATGCAGATGTCCTAGATTTGTGGGCAGGTTTCTACCAGTGACTTAGGTTATAGGCGCTCACATGTGGGGCTGCCAACTTTATGCAGGCCATTTTTCTTTTCCTATATGTGTATTTGCAGCACCAAGATTTCTTCTAGGTTGCTTTAATACTTCTCCGTGGTAGTCTTGTTGCATCACTGGGCAGGCAGCTGTAAGTGTGACAAGCATGAGTTGGATGTTTCAGCTGCTGTTACTAAAAACCACAGGCTGGTGGGTCTTTGTGCCTTTCCTCCTATGGGTGTCACTTGGGTTTCTCCTCCCCTCTCCACTTCGCGATGTCTGGTCGACTCCTGCTTGTCCTTCAGTTTTAATGTCATTTCCTCAAGAGACCAGGCAGGGTCCCATGTTCTAGGCTCTCGCAGGATCTGCTACTTGTCTCTTCTCTTCAAATTGTAGATCATTTGTCGAATAGCTATTTAACATCTGCCTCCCCAGCCAGACTAAACGCTGAGCAGGCTGCGACTGTAACTGTCTTGTTTACACTGTACCCCTGCACCTACAAGGCCTGGTACCTAATTGAGGGTCCCTAAATACTTGCCACATGACTGATTAGAGACTGGTACCCTTGCAGCACCAGCCAGAGCAAATGAGGGGCACAGCTGGGAGAGACTGTCCAGGCCCCGGAACATTCCAGGGACCAGGACTTGGCTTTGAATCTGGCAAAGGGCTAGAGATACCAGATCAGGAATCACCCTGCCTAGTGATGGGACAGTGTTAAAGACGTTGTTCCACTAGCCTTCATGCAGAGATGATCTGTTGTTGGTTTTCTTCTTCCAACAGCTAAGAGTTGTGACAGAGAGCCTGCAGATACTGCAGTGACTGACTTAGAGCAAATTCCAGTGCTAGACCATTCCAGAAGCACCTTCTACCATCATCTTTGCATGACCTGCTGAAAGCTCATTATAAAATAATTCATTTTAAATTGTGGTGGTTGCTGTTCAGTCACTAAGTCGTGTCCGATTCTCTGTGATCCTATGGACTGCAGTTGCCAGGCTTCCCTGTCCTTCACTATTAGTTTGTGGTATATACTCATTGTTACCACGTTTGATGTGTTAGAAGATTTACCTTACTTTGGCACTGTTCAAGTTGACCATCATAACTGAAAGCATAAGTTGCAATCCGAAGGAGTTGTGGCAGGGGAGAGAATGACATAAGAAACAAACCCTCATTCACTTAAATCCTCCCTGAGTGCTTCGACAGATGGTGTCTGCCATTCTTCCCTGCTGCTTTTGTGGATCAAGAAGCGGCTCTGAGACCAGAGTTGCTGTTATCTTAGCGCTCCTGTGTTCCTAGTCACGTGCCTGCTGGTCTCCCACCCATTTTGGTGCATCTCATTAAGCCACCCCTGAAGTGTCCGTTTATGCCTTTCTCTTTACTGTCTCTACGTCAGCCTTTTTTTTTTTTTCTTTCTCAACTCCCAGAAAAACAGGTTCTTTGTCAGTAGACAGGTCCTGGTGCAGACCTTTGTGTCAGCAACTTGTATAGATGCAAAGTAGCACCTGAGACTTTTGGATTCAGAACTTCAGCACTCTGGGTTTTTACCCTGGACTTGCTTCAGGATCACTCTTTTTTTTTTTTTAATGAGTTGGTTACTTGTTACTGCTGATTCTTCTGTGATACTCCAGTGAAGCCTTCTAATTTTTGCTTGTTAGTTCCTCAGTCATCTACTTTTTGCGACCCCACGGATTGTAGCCCGCCAGGCTCCTCTGTCCATGGAATTCTCCAGGCAAGGATACTGGAGTAGGTTGCCATTCTCTTCTCCAGGGGATCTTGCCGACTTAGGGACTGAACCTGGCATTGCTGGCAGGTTCTTTATTGCGAGCCACCAAGGTGGTATACCTTATCCTACAGCTCTGAATACCACTGAGCTGAATCCTGTCATCCTTACCCATCTGAATACTGTCACAGTAACCTGGGCATGAATTATGAATGGAACTCCGTACTGGCCCCTTGTCAACACTTCCAATCACCAGACAACTTTACAGCATTATCTCACAAACCCAGTGACTTCAAAAACATCTTCACTCGACTGCTGCAAGTTGCAGTGGCCTGGGCATCTGCTTTGCTCTGTGGCCTTCGCGTCACCTTCATTTAGGCAGCCGGGCAGCAGTGCAAGTTGGCGCTGGGACTTGTTAGCGCTGCACCTGCAGGATCATGAACTCAGATTCCCCCAGGCAGCCACAGATCTCAGATTTAGCAAACACTGACTGTGTGCTGACCCCATGCCAGACAATGTGCTCGGTTTTCCCAGATCTGTGAGCTCATCCTCCTATTGGACACACAGCCTCACACCTTCCAAATCCATCATCTTCTGCAGAACCTCTGGGTTCCCGAACCCTCTGTGTTCTTATAGTTGTTAGTACCCTTCCAGCTCACTTGGCTTACCCTTGCCTCTTTTCAAGCCTGGAACTCATGGGTGGCCATTTCAGCAATGCACTTGCTATGATCTTGGGGCCACCTTTGCAGGCTCCGAGTTTGCCCGCCTAGCCTCTTATTTAGGCCTACTGACTGCTATGTGAAAGCACTCAGGTCTGTTCCTTTCCTGTTCTCTCACCATCAGATGAGCCCTGATTGCTGCTGGACAGTCATTTTAGTCAAAGCACGTGACAGCTGGTGTTCATCCTGTGTCTCATCCACTCTGCCTCTCTCAACATCTAACATTTTCTGCCACTGTGCTATGAATACTGAGGATGTATTGTATTAGCTTTTAGATCATAATCTACTCTCTTGAAAAGAGGGAGAAAATAAATGAAAAGGCATATAGCCTGTATTCTTCTAATTAAAGCTCAACAATGGAAAAGAGAAGAGGAACTTTGAAGAAGTTTTGAAGAAGGAAGAAGGTAAGATTTAAGAGGACTTTTGGTCACTAACATTGGATTTAAATAAAACCTGTCAGAGGATGACTGTAACTTCATGATTAGCAGCACAGTTTATTGAGGCATTATACATAAGAGAAAAGCAAATTGAATGTTCCAGGTACCATCTGAGAATTTCTGGATCATTTCTTGTTGATCGTTACAACTATAGATGCCACATGACCAAGTTAATGCAATCATTAATCTGTGCCTTATTACTTGGAAAGAACAAGGTTAAAGAATGAGGACATACAGTTGCAAGTCATGTGTTCAAAAGCAAAGCTTTATATCCAGTGATGAGCCATAATTAAAAAAAAAATATGAGAAAGTATGTATATATGTGTATAACTGAATCACTTTGCTGTGTAGCAGAAATTAACACAACATTGTAAATCAACTATACTTCAATAAAATACTTAAAAAAAGCAAAGCCTTTAACTCGGGGCTTTTAGTATTTTTAGTTCCTTTCTTCTGACAGTACTGTTGTAACCATTGCAGTGGAGGTCTACCTAATCATTTCCAGTGTCCTAGGTTTGATTTTTTTTTTCCCCCCAAGATTATTGACTCTAGGTAATAGGAAATTTCTTGGCTGAATATGTGGCTATTTCAGTCTTCCTCTAACATATTTTATCTTAAAACTTTACTGTGATGATTTAGTGCGAAATTTAAAATAGAAAAAATAGCTAAACTGTCTTGGGCTGTGATTAATCGTTCACCCTGGACAAATCTGTAGCATTTAGCATTCTCTGTTTTCACAAGTGTGGCCCTAAGGCTTAGTGTTCATTCTTCTAGAATGTTGACTGGGGGGAGGAAGGGAAAAGCAGGCATCCATATATGAGACTGTACGAAGGATACTGGGTCAATACGTAGCTTAGGATGGTTAGAGGGGTAGAATGTGCTGGTGCCAAAATTCAGAGTACTTGATCTGTAATTAGTTGAAAGATTGACAAAAACTAATTTCCTTTTCCTGATGCTGATTTCCTTCTTAGAACCACAGGGTTCTAAGTGGCTCAGATTTCGCGTGGTGTGACAGGCCTTTGATAGAGTAGTCCCTGGTGAAAACCAAATGTTCTGGCTGGTAAAATGAGCAAGTCATGTGTTAATGTCCTAGAAGCAGCTCTGAAATGTTAAATTGGGGAGTGTAGGTCAAAGCATATGTTGAATTGAGCAGTTTCATGCTGCTTAAATGTCAGATGCTCACATCTGTGGTATGTCATTATGATCTCTTGGAGGTAATGTGGATTCGGAGCCAGTTTTGCCACCTCTGAAGTGTATGCTTCAGGCAAGGAACTTTATACTCGTGCCTGTTGGCTTCACCTAAAAACCAGGGATGATGGTGACACCTATCTCATGGGGTTATTAATGATTAAGTGGGATAATGCATCAAACATGCTCCTAACTGTGCCTGGCACTACTATGCTGGCATGGGAGTGGTGGCAAAGGTCACTTGGAAAAGTTTCTTAGCTCAATGGCTTTTCTTAATAGTTCTGAGAGACCAGCATGTCTGCTAAGACTCCTAAATTTTGAGAGACTTGAAACCAATTAAAACAAAGTTTTAATTACTGAGAATTAATTATATATCTGATGAGAATTACTTATATAATTAAAGATGATTTTTTTCTTCTACATTCGGTTTATCCTTTGAAAATAACTAGATTCCTAGTGAATGTGAAACTGTAGCAAATATTTTTATTGAGACTCGCTATCCTTGACAGTTAACCTTGATAATAGCATTGTGAGTCACACAGTGCTTTCCCATCAGCCACACAAAAATGAGGATGTGAAAATGTGTTTGAAATTGCAAAGCGTTGTTCTTAAGAAAATACCCAGGAAGGTACTGCTTTTCGTCTTGGCCACCCAACTCATTTTCACCTTATACATTGTTGTAAGGTTACATAATAAATATCCATATACTCATCCCAGACCACTTTTAAAAAATTATTTAAATACTTTAAATACATAATTTGGGAAAATGTAAGTGAAATATTACCGCAAATGTCCTCATTTCCTGTGTCTCCTCCCATGGTCTTCTGTTCCCTCTCTCCCTGTCCCCTTCAGGGAGATAACACGCACTTTTCCAGTCTGTTTCTGAACTTTTACTACATGTGTGCCCTTGGGCTTAGTCGCTCAGTCGTGTCTGACTCTCTGTGGCCCCATGGACTGTAGCCTGCCACTCTTCTCTGTCCATGGAGTTTTCTAGGTTAGAATACTGGAGTGGGTTGCCATTTCCTGTTCTAGGGGATCTTCTGGACCCAGGGATCAAAGCAGTGTCTTCTGCGTCTCCTGGATTGGCAGGTGGATTCTTCACCGTTGGTGCCACCCGGGAAGCCCAGGTGTATTACTCCATGTGTATATCTGTATCTATAAGTAGCATGTGTGCATATTTCAATTTATATAAATTATATTAATATATCAGTTTACTGCTTGGTACTTTCCCGTCACTCAAGTTTTAAGAGAACTTTCTAAAATGATCAGCATAATTTATTTTAACTGCAGCCTAGAACTCTGTAATGTGACTTCACTGCAGTGTACTATTCCCCATCTGACAGAGGAAGAAGTTGATTATAGAGTTTTGTTTTCTTTGCCTTCTCTCTACTACAAATCATGCTGTAATAACCATTTATAAACTACTTCTTGAGCATGTGTACCAGTTTCTCTGTGTATTCCTGGAAATGGTGCGTGCATTTTCACACACCAAACTGCTGGTATGTAAGAGTCACATATCCTAACTTAGACTGGATTTATTAGTAAGACGATTTGTTTTTTGCTAGTTGGATATATATGAAATGGTATTGGTTTTAATTAGCAAAATCAGACATTGGCTAACGTTGATTTTTTTTTTTCTTTTAAATAATGGGAACACCGGTATTGTTTGTGTGTCCCCCCCACCCCTTCCCAGCCCAAGGGAGGGCAGAGAAACCACTGCATCAGTAATGTGGCTTAAAGCTCCTTGTTCTTGGCTGGTATACTGAGTCACTGGGGGAAGAAACAGATGGTACCCCCACCCTGCACTGGAAGGAGGGCAGTTATCTTCGTTGAAAGCATGGCTGGGCCTTAGGACAGGGTTTCAGATTCCCCTTTTCAAACAGTGCATCTTGTTTGCAGGCCTGAGCCTTTTGGTTTTCTCTTCCTGTTGCGTCTTTCGCTCAGTCGGTATCACTGCTATTAGGTAGCCAGAGAAAAAGCCGTGTATGTAAAAGTTAAGTTGACTTTCTTGATAAAACTTGATAACTATATACTAAGATTTCTCTTAAGGATGAAGACTGTAAGTGGTGGGGAGGGTAGAGACCATGTTTGGGGAAGATTTTTGGAGAGAGCCTGTGTTGAAAACATTACTTAAAATCAGATTTGGTCATTATTTGCAGCTTTCCATTATTCATGTAATCCTTGGGTCTGATTAGTATTCGTAAAGTATGAACTCTACAAATGCAGGGTATTAACATGAATAATTAAAAGGTATGGAGTTAGCTGTATGTGACTGTGGGTTTTCTTTTATTATTGTGGAGGCTATTTTAGTAACAAGAGGAAGCTTAGACTTGTAGACTGCTGGTCTGGAGACTCTAGTAATGCTCTCAGCTCAACCACATGTCATGATGTATTGTATGATTGCCGTATTTTCCTGAAAAAAAGAAAGGTACTCTGCTGGGGGAGGGGGTAGCAATATTCTGTGCTTTCTGTCTATTTCAATTATAAGGGTACAATCTGAATTCCTGGGAGGAGGGCTGTACTTGGTGTAATCATATCAACCTAAGCATAATTCTTATTATAGTTTAAAATTGCCTTGGTCATGGCTCTAACTCATTGGTTTGGGACCTGGAACCCCCACAAAGTATCCTTTTCAAAATTAGGGTATTTCCCAGAGGATATTCGCTGTGCTGTAAACCAGGCTACCCGCACGCTTGCCACCTCCATCCCTAAGGTGCCTTCCCGGTCCATCCTGTGCCCGCACACTGCTCTGCACTTACACTTCCCAGACTGGCGTGCTCTGGGTCAGTCCTTCTGCGGGATGTTAATGGATGTGCCAACAAAAGGGCGATTCTAATTCAGATCACTTTAGGAAATGTCTTTACTGTAGGACTCATAAGGGCATTTAGTATACTATTACGAATCACCAAGAAAGACTTAGTAGATGCATTTGACGAAGGAATAATTCTGTGTCGGGTATATGTATGTCTCACACGTGTACACGCTACTGCACAGAGCGCCACTTTAGGAGGTTCTGTAGTGTGTGTGTGTGTGTGTGTGTGTTTGCTTGTAAAGCATCATTTAGGAAATTCTTCCTTTGCCACCACGTGGTGCCAAAGCTGTGAGCTGCTTCAATGCAAATGGATCTTGGTTTTTTTTTTATTTTTTTAATGGCTTCTGGGAGATACTTGTGACAAGTCTTGATGAGTCTAAATCTCTCAAAGTCTAACTGGGACCCCTGCAACATAACAGAAGTCTATAAACCTAACTTGGCTGCCGGTAAAAATGCACAAAAAGGTATCTCGTTCTTTTTTGTTCTTGCTCTGGAAGCTGGAGGCAAATATGATCTCAGTGGATACCAGACTCCGATCAGTGAAGTCATGGCCACGTCTGGCCCTCTGAATTTATTGCGGAGTCGGTGGAGAGGAGATGGTCTGTCTGTATTCTGCAACCTCATACACAGTCTGTGACCCTCCCTTTACGGATGTTCCACTGAGAAAAGAAGGGAAAACTTGTGATAGGAACTTGACCGTCTCCACTGATATCTGCATGCGAGCAAGTCATGATGGATCTGTTTCCTGTATTCTGAAAGGATAAGTAAAATGAAATTTAAGTCATAGATTAATTATTAGATTATTATTCTACATTAGATTAGATTATTCTACAGCTTACTTCTTTGATATGTATGTAATAAAAGACATTTGTACAGAGAATTTCAATAAGTAATTTATTGTTGTTGTTCAGTTGCTCAGTCGTGTCTGACTCTTTGCAGCCCATGGACTGCAGCACGCGAGGCTTCCCTGTCCTTTATCATCGCCTGGAGTTTGCTCAAACTCATGTCCATTGAGTCGGTGATGCTGTCCAACCATCTCATCCTCTGTTGTCCCCTTCTCCTCCTGCCTTCAGTCTTTCCCAGCATCAGGATCTTTTCCAATGTATATCATTTACTTATTATACATCATTTATTTTACCCAATAAGTAAAATAATTTATTTTACCCAATAAGTAAAATAAATGATATATAAGATCAAAGAGAAAGGAATCAAAAGAAAGATCTGAGAAAAATCACTGAATTTCGGATATGTTTTCTTCCAGTCTGTTTTCTGTTTATAGTCCCAGTGATTTGGATCGTGATGTTTTGCTATAAAATCAACTGTGGTTACATTACTGGAGATTTTCCCCCAGATATTCTTAAGCTCATGTTACCTGATAGTGCCAGAAAATGTTAGTAAACAATGAGCTCATACTCTCCTTAAGACAAAAATTTAGAAAAATGTTGAAGATTGAAGTATGTAATTGCTGACAAATCATAGCAGATTTTGGAACACTTGTTTTTTGAGAAACTGTTAATCAGTTTCCTTCTTGCCATTCAAATCCCTTTGGGAGCCAGTTAGAAGCACTTTGTGGTGTAACCACCAGCATAGCACTCTGCTACTTTAGCATCGTTATTCTTAATGGAAAGTAGTAACTCTAACATTACTATAAAGCCCAGAAAGAATTTATTAAGAGTTAGTTCCAAAGTGATTCCAGATCAGTGAAAAGAATTTTGCAAAACTTGAGGCAGCTTTAGGTGATGGCTAGACATATGCTCCTTACAAATGCACTTAAATGTTAAGATTAACTGAAAAAAAAAAAAAAAAATCAGCTATTAAGAGTGTTCATAAGGAAGGAATGGAGAAGGAAAATCCCATTTGAAGAAGCAATGTACAGGTCTTGAGCAACAGTTTTCCTGCCTGGGGATGCCTGTGAAACCTGTGGTACTTGAAACTTTTAACAGAATAACTGTTTAATAATAGTTGTCAATATTTATTGAGCACTTGTTATGTGCCAGGTTATTTATATAGATAATTTCCTTTTAATCTTAACAGTAATCTTATGACAGAATTATTTAAATCCTCTTTGCAGAGTTCTTCATTGAGACTCTGAGAGCTTAAGTTGCTCAGGATCACGCAACTAGGAAGTGCTAGCATCTGATTTAGAATAGAATCCAGGTCTGTCCAGAGTCCACACTCTGAAACTTTCACTCTAGATATTTTGCAATGTTCTGTTTTCTTGGTGTCTGGTATTTTTTATTTCCTTTGGATCATTTCCATTATGTGTCTCTCAGCTGCATCTCATGCACTTTCTTTTAAGTTCTAGGTGAGACCCTGATCAGAGTTCTTCAGGTAAGACACTGGCTTACATGGTCAGGACAGTCATCTCTCGATACCTGAGGAGAATTTGTTCAAGGAACCCTTTGGATACCAAAATCCACGCCAGTGCTGCGGACCTTTATGTAAAATGGAGTAGGGCAGGTGGCTCGTCCCACCAGCTGGCCCTGCACCCAAAATTCCAGCCTCAGTTTGTGGGATCTGCAGATGTGTGAACCATGAACATGGAGGGCCAACTGTGTGTGCTTCCAGAGTTAGAATCTGGCTTTAGGCTCCAATAAAAACACATGAGCCTCTCTTTGGGGAGATCTTTAGTGTTTCAATGTCTTCGCATTTGAGTTCCAAGGGACTTATAACCACTTGCTAGACCTGTAGACCCTGAAAATGATTCTGCAGGGTGACTCTATCCTCTTCTTCCACTCACATTCCTCTGTGCAAAACGAAATCAGTAACCAGGAAGGGAGACTTATCTTTTGATGACAAAAAAGACCAGGTTATCTTCCCTTTTCCTGCTGATAATCCTTGTAGGTAAAGTCTTTCTCACTTTTTTCCCCTGAGATTAGGAGAGTAATTGTGTAGTGCGGTAGTTTGAGCATTCTTTGGCATTGCCTTTCTTTGGGATTGGAATGAAAACTGACATTTTCCGGTCCTGCGGCCACTGCTGAGTTTTCCAAATTTGCTGGCATGTTGCGTGCAGCACTTTGACAGCATCATCTTTTAGGAATTGAAATAGCTCAACTGGAATTCCATCACCTCCACTAGCTTTGTTTGTAGTGATGCTTCCTAAGGCCCACTTGACTTCACATTCCAGGATGTCTGGCTCTAGGTGAGTGATCACACCATCGTGGTTATCTGGATCGTGAAGATCTTTTTTGTATAGTTCTGTATATTCTTGCCACCTCTTCTTAATATCTTCTGCTTCTGTTAGGTCCCTACCATTTCTGTCCTTTATTGAGCCCATCTTTGCATGACATTTTCCCTTGGTATCTCTAATTTTCTTGAAGAGATCTGTAGTCTTTCCAACTCATCTCACATGCTAGCAAAGTAATACTCAAAATTCTCCAAGCCAGGTTTCAACAGTATGTGAACCATGAACTTCCAGATATTCAAGCTGGATTTAGAAAAGGCAGAGGAACCAGAAATCAAATTGCAACATATGTTGGATCATTGAGAAGCAAGAGTTCCAGAAAAACATCTACTTCTGCTTTATTGACTATGCCAAAGCCTTTGACTGTGTGGATCACAATAAACTGTGGAAATTCTTCAAGAGATGGGAATACCAGACCACCTGATCTGCCTCCTGAGTAATTTGTATGCAGATCAAGAAGCAACAGTTAGAACCAGACATGGAACAACAGACTGGTTCAAAATTGGGAAAGGAGTACATCAAGACTGTATATTGTCACGCTGCTTATTTAACTTATATGCAGAGTACATCATGAGAAATGCTGCACTGGATGAAGCACAAGCTGGAATAAAGATTGCCGGGAGAAATATCAATAACCTCAGATATGCAGACGACACCACCTTTATGGCAGAAGGTGAAGAGAAACTAAAAAGCCTCTTGATGAGAGTGAAAGGAGAGTGAAAAAGTTGGCTTAAAACTCAACATTCAGAAAACTAAGATCATGGCATCCAGTTCCATCACTTCATGGCAAATAGATGGGGAAACAGTGGAAACAGTGACAGACTTCATATTTTGGGGCTCCAAAATCACTGCAGATGGTTATTGCAGCCATGAAATTAAAAGATGTTTGCTCCTTGGGAGAAAAGTTATGACCAACCTAGACAGCATATTGAAAAACAGAGACATTACTTTGCCAACAAAGGTCCATCTAATCAAAGCTATGATTTTTCCAGTAGTCATGTATGGATGTGAGAGTTGGACTGTAAAGAAAGCTGAGCACAGAAGAATTGATGCTTTTGAACTGTGGTGTTGGAGAAGACTCTTGAGAGACCCTTGGACTGCAAGGAGATCCAACCAGTCCATCCTAAAGGAAATCAGTCCTGGGTGTTCATTAGAAGGACTGATGTTGAAGCTGAAACTCCAATACTTTGGTCACCTGATGCAAAGAACTGCCTCATTTGAAAAAACCCTGATGCTGGGAAAGATTGAAGGTGGGAGGAGAAGGGGACATCAGAGGATGAGATGGTTGGATGGGATCACCAACTCAATGGTCATGAGTTTGAGTAAGCTCTGGGAGTTGGTGATGGACAGGGAGGCCTGGAGTGCTGCAGTCCATGGGGTCGCAAAGAGTCAGACACGACTGAGCGACTGAACTAAAACGAGGAGAGTTAAGTTCTTCCTTAGGACTGGAGGAGCCTGGGAGGATTGGCAGGTCTCTGCTGCCATGACTTTGCTCTCCTCAGTAGTTTTTTGCTTGTAAGTTTGAATGGCAGCCTGTTGCTTCTGTTTCAGAACTTTCCCATAGAGGTTGCAGAGTTTATTTGCTAAACCAAGGGAACATATGTGGCTGTCCTGAGTTCATCAAAGATGTAAATCTCAGTGATGCTCCAGAGGCTAGCAAACGCAGCCTGAAGGCAAATCTGACTTTGGCCTGTTTTTGTACTAAGAACTCAGAACAGCTTTTCACATTTTTGAAGTTGCGGCTCAGCAGTAAAGAATCCACCTGCCAGTGCAGGAGACTCAGGTTTGATCCCGGGGTCAGGATGTTCTCATGGTAGAAGGAAATGGCAGCCCATTCCAGTATTCTTGCCTGGGAAACCCCATGGACAGAGGAACCTGGTGGGCTACAGTCCATGGAGTTGCCAAGAGTCAGACACGACTTAGCAACTAAACAACAAAATGTACATAATATAAAATTTACCATTTTAACCATTATTAAGTTCAGTGGCATTCAATACACTGACGGCTTTGGGTTTTTGGGGTTTTTTTTAAACATTTTAAAGAGTTATAACAGCAAAGAATATGTGACATATTCATGTAGCTTGAAAGCCTGAAATATTTCCTGTTCAGTCTTTTACAGAAGAGGTTTACTGACTCCTGTCTAGGTCTTTCTCTGTACATGGGAAAGTGAGTGTCATGATCAAGAGCATCAGCTGTGGAATTGGGGAGCTCTGAGTTCCCTTCTGGTTCTGTTACTATAAATGTTATCAACTAAACAACTTGAGGCAATTTATGTAACCTCTGAGCCTTGTTTTTCTCAAGCCCTGTAAAATGTCAATGATAATAGTATTTAACCTCATAGACGGCTTCCCATGTGGTGCTAGTAGTACCCACCTGCCAAGGCAGGGGATGTAAGAGATGTGGGTTCAATCCCTGGATCGGGAAGATCCCCTGGAGGAGGGCATGGCAACCCAGTCCAGCATGCTTGCCTGGAGAATCCCATGGACAGAGGAGGAGCCTGGCAGGCTACAGTCCATGGGGTCACAAAGAGTTGGACATAACTGAAGCAACTTAGCATGCGTGCAACCTCATAGAGTCATCTCTTGATTAAATGAAGGAATATTTGTGAAACATCATATTAGTTAAGATACTTTAAGTGAGATTTATTGGGCTCATGTAAATGACATATCCAGGGGAGATTAGTAGACACTCTTTCTCCTTGGAGGTGGAGGGCTCTTGCTAAAGTTGCTGGCCATAGGAGAGACCAGACTAAGGGCAAAGCTAGCCCAAAGAGGAGGCCAAGGTAAAAAAATTCTCAGAGAAATGGAACCACTATCCTGATGACTTGCTGAATTTCCTAGTCAGACTGAAGCCTTTTCCACTTCTGGACCTGTCAGTTATGAATGCCTGTAAATCCTCTGTACTATTTAAGTTACCTAAGCTGAGTTTGCTAATGCTTAAACTGGAAGTATTGTGCAGGGCTGCAGTAACAAAATTCTGTGGACCGGATAGCTTTAACAACAGAAATTAATTTTCTTAACATTCTGGAGGCTAGGAGTCAAGATCAGGGTGTCTGCAAGGTTGGTTGGTTCTGAGGGCTTGTATTCTTGACTTGTAGTTGGCTCTCTACTCTTCTCACCTGGCCTTCTCTCTGCCTGTCTATGTCCTAATCTCCTTAGGGAGGACATAGTCCTATTGAATTAGGATCCACCCATATGACCTCATTTTACCTTAATCACCTTTTTAAAGGCCTTATCTCCAAATATGGTCCCATTCTGAGGAACTGGGGGTTAAGACTTCAATGTATGAATGGAGGGGGATACAATTCAACCCATAAAGTGTTCTGATTGTTACAGTTTTCTACATGTGTTAACTACTCCTGTAAATAATACAACAGTGAGGACTGCCTTAGTTTAGGCCAGTCGGAACCCACCGATGGACCTGGGTGGGGATACAGTAAGGGAGGGGGTTTTAGTGGCTGTTGGGAGAGCTATGATGACCACTGCAACCATTAACAGGCTTCTTTAGACAGAGTAGACACCATTATCTGTCAGCTTGCTGCCAGAATTATTCTCTACTAGTATGAGTTGATTTTAGAAGATAACTTTGGACTTTATTGTAAGGCTCCTGAGCAATTAGCAATGTATTTTGAACGTTCTAAAATCCTTTCAATTTATCACATCATTTTTAAAGTGAATTTGATTTTAGAATTGCAAGTGCAGGATGATTCTCCAAAAGTCATCTGTGTATTTCTGAGCCTCCGGGAGGTACATTTACACCAGCCCAGAGGGTTATGTCCGACACCTGGAAGTCTCTGGTACCTCCTAGCGTACCATCACCACACAGTCAAGCCGACATTTCATGTGCAAGGGAAGGGACCTAAAAGGACGAGAGCTTTTTTCTCAGTATGGACCCCCATTCGAATTCCACTAGATACTACTGAATCAGTTAACTGTGGCTGTGTAACATACCACTCAGATACATGCCTGAAAACAATAGCGGCTTACCCTTTCTAATGGTTCTGTGGGCTGGCTCCATGGTTCTGCTGGTTTTGCCTGGGCTCACTCATGGGCTCATTAAGCTCTAGGGTTGACTGGGCAGGAAGGTCCATAATGACTTCACTCACTTGCCTGGAGTTCATGGTCAGGGTGATCTACTGGTGCACCTGGGTTCTGTTCTAGTAGGCTGGAACTATTTAGTGATCTTGAAGTATTCCACGAGAGCAGAAACTCCAAAGCCTTTTATGGCCTGGTATTGACAGTCACCCAAGGTCGCTTCTGCCATGTACATGATCAAAACATATCACACGGCTAGCTCAAATTCAAAGGAGAGGGGAAAACCCCCCTGCTGGTGTGAGGAGGGGCAAAGTCAGATTGCAGAGGAGCCTGAAAAGAAGCTATGACTCACCAGGACTTGCTGTGGTAACAACGCCACAGCTGCTCATGTTCACTGACCCCAGATGCATTTCCTGGATTGTGACTTATGTGGAATACTAGGTGGGAAAGTAATTCAGGTTTGTATTCAGATGTGTAGATTTTTTCAAAATGTATTCATGAGTGTGCTTATTGTAAAGAATCCACCTGCCAATGCAGGAGACCAGGGTTCGATCCCTGGGTTGGGAAGATACCCTGGAGGAGGGTATGGCAACCCACTGTAGTATCCTTGCCTGGAGAATCCCCACCAACAGAGGAGCCTGATGGGCTACTGTCGGTGGGGCCGCAGAGTCTACATGACTGAGCGACTAAGGACATTGTATATGTTGTTTTAAAACAGGTACTAAATGGCAGGTTTGTATAATATTTTCTATTTTGCATCTAGGAGGCTATATTTCAGAAAGTCCATCCTACATCATTATAGCCAACTTAGTTCTTCAACTGGGCTGTGCAAATAAATGACTTAAAAGATGAATATGTACCTCTGCCAAAGTTACAAAGTAAATCTTTGTTATTTAAACGTTATCTTTGATATTCTGGGTTACTTCATTTGTTATCTTTATTTAGATGCATTTTTATCAACAAGGATAATAAATGAGATTCTTAGATCAAATTGGAGATCTAGCACATTCATATATGCAGGTGCAGTGTACAGATGTGCAGTTATATATAAGTAGCTCTGGATTTCAAAAGGCATTTATGTAATTTGTATATGCTCACATATTTAAATTCTTAACTCAAAATATGTGAGCATATTGCTGTCATTTACTGTCTTAAGTCGTGTCTGACTCTGTATCACCCCGTGGACTGTAGCCAGCCAAGCTCAACTGTCCATGGAATTTCCCAAGCAAGAATACTGGAGTGGGTTGCCATTTCTTTCTCCAGGAAATCTTGCTGACCCAGGGATTGAAGTCCCGTCTCCTGTGTTAGCATACAGATTCTTTACTGCTGAGCCACCAGGGAAGCCCATGTGAGTGTATAGAAATTTTATGAAGTTGTTTATATATATGTTGCCTTATAGGTACAACTACCCAATCAAAGTGACTGGATGATTTGTCAGACCTCTGCTCACCTAATTTTGCATCTCCTCCATCACCAATCCATTCCCTCTTAACTCATGTCTCAGACTCTGCCTCCTCCCTCCAGCCTTCAAATGTTCTCCATCCATTTCCTCTCGAGAGATAGGCTCGCATAGATACAGATACTCATGAGCACCATGGGACACACAGGCTTCCAGATTTCATTTCATTCTAGAACCACTGTATGTACTGTCTTGACCAAAGTCAGGGGGAAAGGATAGTGCATAAATCCTGTAACTGTTTCTTTTCTTATCTCCTGTCCCCGCAACAGGCAGATCCCAGCATTCCCAAGGTGTTCAGCTACATGCATTACCGCACGTAAAGACCCCACTAACTCTCCCCATCCCATTGCTACATTGATGACAAACTCTGCAGGTCTTGGGTGTTTCCCTTTTAGAGTATAAGGATCTAAATATAGAATTCTTGGTGGTAAAGGATCTTACGAAGGACTTCCTAAAACCGCTGGGGCCCTCAAGTTTCATGGATCTGTGAAATTATTTACAAAGGATGTGAATATGTCAAGCATTTTTTTTTTTTTTGAGAGAAAAATCTATAGCTTTTATAAGGTTCTCAAAAAGACACAGGGACTAAGAAGAGAATAAGTACATAACTCTATGAGATCTCAGTGAAATAAAGGGTGAAAGATGCAGGAGAGAAAAAAAATGTATAACCTACTTCACTATATTACTGGGTCCTCCCTGCCAAGTATTAATACTTAGTATGGAGCATAAGGTTAGGAAAGAGGCCAAGAAGAGAAGAAACTGTCAGTTCTAATGGAGAATGAATCATGCCAACCAAGAGAGGAAGAAAAAAGGGGAACATGTAGTAAGCAACTTCCATGTGCCAGAATCTGAGCTGCTGCTGCTGCTAAGTCACTTCAGTCATGTCCGACTCTGTGTGACCGCATAGACGGCAGCCCACCAGGCTCCCCCATCCCTGGGATTCTCTAGGTGAGAGTACTGGAGTGGGTTGCCATTGCCTTCTCTGGAATCTGAGCTTCATGCTCGAATTTTTCATTTAATTCTCTCCAACATTTACTCACTTGATGGGAAGTCCTTGGGTTTTGGAGCTAGTTAAGAAATAGCTAGATCTGGATTTGAATTTTGGCTCATTGCTTCACTGTGTGACACCTGGCAACTCCTATAACCTCTGAAACCCAGTGTTCTTAATTGGAATGTGAGATTAAGAGCATTTGCTAAATTTGCATGAAGATTGGGGATTGTTTATAAAATTTTTAAGAGCTCAGTAAATAGTTAGCTATTATTAATCATATTTTAATGAGAGGTTCATGTTTAGGGGTTGATTATGAAGTCAGAAAGGGGCTGGCTCTAAAATAGGTTTCCAGTGACTATTACTTAGCTCTCGTGGTTCCATTGTCCCCTCTAGGAACCGATCCTTCCCTAGCAATCCCTCCTTACCCCTAGGTTCTGACAGCTTAGTTATTATTGGGAAATAGGGAGAGTTCTGTCTTCATACAACATGGGAGAGCTGTGTTCAAAATTGAAACTTCAGCCCTCAGAAATCCTGCTTCATGAAGCACTGAAGGCGCATCTCAGCTTTAGGTTGTAGGGTTAGATTGTGGATCACACGGGCATCGGTGGATCAGTCTCGGAGCTCACTTTTATTATATTGCTTCAGTGGGGGAGCTATTTTCTAAATTCCAGTCAAATGTCCTACCTATCCATATGTTGGGGATTACTAGCTTACATAAAAATTGGTGAGGTCTTGAGGAATTGTATTCTTAGGCAAAAACTGAGAAATTCAGAGAAACACAACATTGACAGATAGTTACACTTTTTCTCATTGTTTATGAAGTTAATGTAGTTTTGACATGAAGCTTGTCTACCCATGTATTAGTCGCATGGCAGCCGGATGAGGGACATAAGAGAAGACGGTTATTGTCTCTCCTTTCGTGTCAGCTCAGCTTCTGTTCCCTTCCACTCATAAGTAATTAGGAGCTGCTACTATGAGGGAGCTTAAATAATGCTCCACCCTGCCAAGGCCTGAATCATGAAACACGTCATTGGCATATTTCTTCCTTTGAAGGGAAAAACACCAACTTTTGGTCATCCATTAATTTCATTTGATGCCACCTCTGGGGTAGGGAGAGATGGATCCAGTGTGTTCACGTGACAAAGGAAGTATATCTATTAATACATGCTTTACAGATGTAGGCTATGCCGCTTAACAGTTTGTAACTTAAAAAGCATTTCAATTGTTATAGCTTATTGTTAAGTATTTTAATTATTCCTCTGACTGTTATGAATTCATTCCTCCATGAGCCAACACTTTACAAATTACTTTTATTTGAAGAATACTTTTAGTAAATAATTTTACCTTTTTTTATCAATATTTTCACTTTCTGGTATTTATTTTGATTTGTAAAAATAAAATCCAAGAGAAAAATTCAAGACATGTAATTCTTAAAAGAAATCTTAGTGTAAACTTGGAATTGTCATTTTTTTTTCATAGCAAATAGATTTTAGGTATGTAAGATACCTATAGGTTATATTCCAATGGCTATCCTTTTTCACACTTCAGATATGTAGACCTATACACATCCCAGTAGAAAGAACATTCATTGATGTGTGTATATGTATGAACATGTGTGCATGTATATATATAATTTATATATTGATAAAATGTCACATACACATCTTACTGGTCATGAAAATAAGCTTATGCATTCAAACCCAAGATCTAGAGGATAGAGGCTCAAAGATGAGCTTAGGTGGGCTATGACTAAATTGCAACAATTTACATTTTCTAAGAAGATTTGGAGTTTACGGGCTTCTCTTAGAGAAAAGCTGTGACCCAATTTAGAAACCATTTTTCTAGAATAAGTCAGGTAGTGGAACTAGATAATGTCCCTCTCCAATCCTTTTAGGATTCTTGAATTTAATTTTCTGCATGCTTAAGCTTTTAGGGTCTTAGAGATCTCAGGAGGGTAGAAAAAACTGGTTTTGTATAGAAAATAAGCAATAATGATAAACATAAGGAGAGTCGGTGTAATTTCTAGGCCAAGTAGAGCTTTTGCTAAACCAGTGGCTTTGTTTTCATCAGGTTGCTCCTGCAACCTTCATATATGAAGCTTCAGTGATTGTAGCTTTATAAGATGAGCCATTAGGCTTCTCCCATTTCTCTTCTCGGCGTGTATTTGAGTGGCCGTGTACGGTTGTGTGTGTGAGGAGACCTTGTGTCAGGGTCTCTATGGACGTTAGGGCAATCCTGATCTGGAAATGCTTGTTCCACATTACTGAATCCAGAGACTCAAGGAAATATTCTATTCGCTCATTTGACAACGTGAAGCCGTCTGCAGTCTCAAGTTTTGTAGACCTACTCTTTAGAGATGGAGACATCTTACCTCTTGACAACTTTTTTTCTAGTTTGTCTCCTGTCAGTCTACCTTTTATCTCATGTAAACATGACTCAGTAATGAAGGGACTCTGAATTAGCTGTAGCCTTGGTGTTCATGACACCTACTAGAGAGAGGACAGTGACTATTTAAGGATTTTTTTTAAATTGTGGTGGAATACACATCACATGAAATTTGACATCTTCACCATATTTAAGTTTATAGATCAGGGGCCTTAAGTACAGTCACTTTGTTGTGCAACTATAGGGGGTTTTTCAACATGGGTTTTTCTATGCAAATATTTCTATTTGGTCAGAGATTTTCTCCTTCAGAAACCCATGTATCTTACTTATCCCAAGGACAATATAAGTAAAACATGTCCGTTAAAATAATGTGTCTCGTAAAATCACTGCGTCTATGAATTCAGTTTTTACAGTAGAATCAAGACTCAGTATTACAACTGCCACCAAATCTGTTACTAAATCTGTCAGGATTCTAATTTCGCTGCTGCATATCACCACACTGTGAAGGCAGCCTTTCTTGGGGCAAATCCTCATGTTTCCCTTTTCTGTCTCCTAAGTAACCGTCTATTTTGAGGCTGGCTGTGAGACGGCAGGCACCCCCTCAGCGTGCCCGCTTCTCCCAGTTCAGACCAACAGATGTCGATTGTCTGTTCTGCTGAGATATGCCATCCCCAGTTCTCCTCAGCGTCATGGATTGCAGCCTCTGAAAGTGATTTTATACCTTACAAATGAAAAATGGTCAGGGATTAAGAGCTCTAAAGATTTTAATTAGGTTTGACTTGAGAGGTAGGTAAGTTGTACCGTCCCCATTTTGTAGGTACGGGGTCTGAAACCTAAAGGTAACATAATGGCCTCAGGATAGTGGCTTCCTGTAGAATGCTCTGGGGTCAGAATGCTAGACTGAGTCCAGTACCCCTCTCAGACCCACGGGGGAGATACGGCCACCTTCGGCCCAGACGGAGTTAGGGATGAGCATGTTTCTGCGACAAAGCACCCAACTCACTTGTCTTGGAGTTTTGAAACGTAATTGAATCCAGTGAGAAAGAGGACACTGTCCGTATGAGTTTCTAATATGTTTCCTAGAAATAGCTTTGCAAAACTTTATTAAGATACTTATTGAAGAATTGTAACTTTCAAGGGTGAAGGTTTTACCAAAAGTCCCTTAGCCTCGTTGATTCAAATGTTTATTTTTAAAAATTGAAGATAAAGGTTGTGTTCAGGGTGCTTCTTAGCACGATGCAGTTAATAGTGTTGAGCTTTGTATGATTTTTCCAAAAGACCTTTTTCATTCTTTTAACAGATTCTGGTCCTAGAACATAAGATCCGTGAGCTTTATCTGACAAAATTTTGTAAATAGACACTACTTTCTGTCCAGTGGCAAGTCTCCCTTCCAGGCAGACAGACCTTAAGTAATTTACTCCATAGTGCCCTTACTGGCTCTGGTTTAACCCACTACCCTTGCTCCTCTCTGAGGATGCTTTGAATGAGAATATCATTTGACATTTCCTCTTTCTGTTCTCCAGAAAAATGTCTTAGGTTCATCTACCAAAATTAAGATGAATAATTTTATTTTCATTATTTTTGTTTTATTCTACACTTCTTGTATGGAGATAATGCTCTTTATGGTATTATTCTGAAATCAGTTAAAGCCATTATTTATCTCATATCTTTTCAACTCTACTGATCAGAATGAATTCTCCATTTTTCAAGTGAAAAAACTCGGGCAACAAATAAATATAAATGCCTTTTCCCAAACTCTCAAAGAAAGAGAACTAGTAGAGTGAGGGTTATATGTATCTTTGAATCTTATGTACTGATTTGCATCAAACCATGCTTATTTGAAAGATAGTTTTCCTTTTTTCCTTCATTCATTAAAAGATTATGTAGGGCAGTGCATGGTTCCAGGTATTTAAAGTAAGATGGATGTAAGCTTCAAGAATCAAGAATGCTTGTTAGTCTGTAAAGATTCTCAGTGCAATTCTTGACTTAGAAGTTCTGTGTTTCATATTATTGGAACCAGAAACTAAAGGAAATGATTGCATATGTGTTATATTTACTGTCTATAGTGTATAAGTTCCACAATATCTTGCATTATAACTATTTGTTTATATGTGTGTTTATATCAACTATTGGAATATAAGTGCATGGGTAAGGAGCACGACAGAAGAGATCTCTTCTCTATCCCCACACCCTCCGGTTTCCCTCACAACTTAGTGGAGTGTTGAATATGCGTGATTGGTAATGTAGAACCTTTCAAGTGGTTATTTCTTGGGTAGAAGGAATTCATTCATATCCTAATTATTCTGCTGTCTTCCCATTAAAGCCATTCTTTGAGATCAGAATGTGAAGCCAAAGAGAGCTCACCAGTCATGTGGGGGAAAATTACAGGAGCAGCATTTTGATATTTTTGCTTTTTGGTTCATTTCAGTATTTAAATCTCAAATTTCCGCTCAATATAACCCACTAAAATGGATGAATGGAATGAAAACGAATTTTAAAAGAAAAATATGAAATGGAAGGAGAGAGAGATTAAGCCTCTCCTTTTATTCTTTATTGCTTGATGATGATGATGCTAATCTTGTGCAAGGAATACAGCATGCTCACCAAGTTGTTTGTCCTCATCTATGTTGTTGGGTGAGGAATGGCCACCCATGATCAGAAGTCGTTGTCATGATAAACTGAGTGAAGCCATTTGATAGACTGGATGCAGGCCCCCCAGGGTGTGAAATCTAGGTCACATCATAAACAGCCATGTCCTGGGAGCAGGAAGCTTGCTGGTTGTCATCTGTCTTGCACAAACAGTTCATCTTGGTGCTTGAAATCATTGGCATAAATTGGCTCAAGTATGAAGCTGAACTATATGAAATTGCCATTTTTGACCCTTCCTTACCTAATATGACAGTTTCACATTGTTCAGCTTAATACAAAATATAGTGAAATCTGTTTAAATTTCAGATTCTTACACTGTAATTTTAAACTTTTTATTATTAAAAACTACTACCTGTTAAAGCACATTGTATAGTCTAGGAGAATTTACACAGTTACTAATAATACCTTTCACTTTCAGAAACAGTGTTATTAATGGCAAAAATTTCATTGGAGAGTAGACTTAGATTCTAGGACTAAAGAAAAGAATTAAGGTACCAAAGCTAGAGTACTTAACTGTTTGTAACTTCGCACTTATATTTAAAAATATAAGAGGATTTTTGGAGTTGGTGATGGACAGGGAGGCCTGGCGTGCTGTGATTCATGGGGTCGCAAATAGTCGGACACGACTGAGCAACTGAACTGACTGAACAAAGTCTGTCTTTTGACACCTGTTGAGAACAGTTATATATGGAAGTGAAGTTGTATGTGTTTGCTGGCCGTCTCCAGTTCAGAAGTGTCTTGTGAATCTCTGGTGTCATGGATGCTTCTACAAGTTTTGTGTTTCAAGCTGGTTGTCCTCATTCTTATTAAGGGCAATGTGTTGCCTTGGAAAATCCAACTTGGTTTTCACAACTGTAATATGGAAAATAGATTTAAAATCTTCAGATTAGAAAACTGCATTGGCAAGGGAACTACACTTTACCTGGCTCTTGGTTAAGAATGCACCATTTTAATTGAGAGTAGAATTAATTTGAGGCTTCTCAGGTGGCTCAGTGGAAAAGAATCTGCCTGCCAATGCAGGAGATGTGGGTTCAATCCCTGGACCAAGAAGATCCCCTGGAAAGGAAATGACAACCCACTCTAGTATTCTTGCCTGGAGAACCCCACGGATAGAGGAACCTGGAGGGCTACAATCCATGGGGTCGCAAAGAAGCAAACACGACTTAGCGACGGAGCACGCACACACAGTTTATTTCAAGTCACGTTACTCTGAAATAAATGTGAAACTCTTGAGACTTCAGGTTTAGATATCACCACTTGCTTTGTATAGATCAGCTTCTTTCTCTTTAAATTCTGTATGGTTATATATATATATGTGTATATATATATAGTTTTCTACTTCAGTGTTTTTAGTTATTTTTGCCTCTGTAGGTGATTCTCCTTTCCCTACGTCCACCACTACCCACAGCTTATTCTTTCCCTCGTATCTTAACTACAGCTGCTTAAAAAGTTCTGGGATGACATTGCAACTCCCTGTCTGCCTTGGTATTCCCAGTGTGCTGGCAGTTTCTAAGTTATTCAAAACATTTCTGTCCATTCATGGTGGAAGACAGGAAAATGCCATGGCGATGTGTCTGCAGCATCATCAAGGCCCCTGATATTACAGAGTATTGGAATGACCCAGGAATTCTCCGGAGTATACTGTTGCCAAATAAATAGTGTGAAGAGGTAAAATGAATGTGTAGGCTTAACCAAAACTGGAGGAGAGAAGGACGGAATCATCATTGATGTTAGGAATAAAAGGGCAGATGTTAATCAGATATTTTCTGGTTAATACCAGCTTAAAGAAGCATACCTTTCTCTTTGTGAAGATCTGTGAGTTGCTTCTCGGGATGTAAGTGAATTTATGCAATTCTTCACCTTTAAGTACAACATGCTTTGATTTCCATGTCCATCCCACTGTGGGTTGGGAGATGAATTCTGAAATCTCATGAAAAAAAAAAAATACAGTTTACTCTTGGGAAGGTAGAGAAATGGCCTTAATTTGGAATTACTTTTGATGTTGTTCAGGGAGATTAGCACCTATTAGACCTATTAGAGTCTGTTCCTATTAAAATCAGAAATCTGAAAAAAAAAAAATTTGTAAAAATAGAGGGATGGTGAATTTAAGTGTGGGGATCGACATAGGTCAGGTCTAAAGTTTTAAAATCCCTAGCATATTGCATGTGTTTTCTATAGCTTATTATTTTTCTCAAAACATAAGAAATTAAATGCATAGCATGGCACATGGCAATAAATGCTTGTTGCTTGACTGAACACTATTCTAGTCTAAATGTATTCAGAACAAAGTAGGATTTTATGTTAATGATAATCATTTAAGGGGAACATATCCTGTTGGTAAAATAAATGTAGACTCATATTGTTTGCTTTTGCTATATTTGATGATACCAAAAAAAAAAAAAAGACCTTTCTAAAAAGACTGCCAAATAGTGTCTCCACCATCTTTTGAATTTTAAAAAGTGAATAAAAATGTGAGAAGTTATTACTTGGCAAATGGTTTTTCTTCAAAGTAGAAAAGCTTGTACAGGAATATTATCTAGAAGCTACTTGAAACTTTAAAAAGAGATGTTGAAAATGAAATCAAATCACAGAAATTTGCCTTTTTTGAGATGTTATAATTATTTAAGTATGAGCATAATGTGAAAATAAATAAGTGTAAGCTGCCCTTTCCCCGGAAGGCTTGTCTCTGTTTTATTTTATTTTTTTTCAAAGACTGTCTCTTTTGGTTGGTTTTTGGGGGAGGCCTTTTTCCGAGAATAGATTCGCCTTTTAACAAGACTTTCAGCTCTCCATATTAGCATATAAAGTGAGCACTCATCCTAGTGGTCCAACTTCAAACATCCTTTCTGCCGTCACTAATGACTAGAGCACAGGAAATCATGACCAGAAATAGGCTCCAAGCATGTCCTCCTGGTTACTGTCTAAACACCTTAAATATCACATACATATTTCTGATAGTAAAAGTAATAAATATTGTAAGACACTTACAAAATGCAGAAAAGGATTAAGCTTATTTTTGAAAGTGAAAGTAACAGTTGCTCAGTTGTGTCCGCCTCTTTGCGACCCCGCGGACTATATACAGTCCATGGAATTCTCCAGGCCAGAATACTGGAATGGGTAGCCTTTCCCTTCTCCAGGGGATCTTCCCAACCCAGGTCTCCCGCATTGCGGGTGGATTCTTCACCAGCTGAGCCACAAGGGAAGCCCATTTTTAAATCATCTATAACCCTACCATCTACATATGTATCTGTTCACATTTTGTGTGTGTGTGTGAACATATAGTTTTTAGAAACTCGGGTGTGTGTGTTTACAGACTTGTCATATTGTTGAATATGTGGTTTTGCAAACTGTTTTCTTTTCCATTTAGTGTCAAAAACATTTTTGAAACATTTTTCTAAAATAGTTACAGTAAATATTCTCTTATTTGAAATTTCTGTCAATTTTATAGGCAAGGAAATGATCTTTTGTTTTGCATTCATTTAATAACATGTTAATTCTTACATGCTTGTTAGCCTTTTACTTTTGTGAATTACATGTTTATTTCTTGTGACATTTTCTAGTGGCATGTTTTTTTAATATAGAAAAATATATAATATCTATCACACATGGCCACATGTATGATAGGTATTTTAGATATTTTCCCATTTTAGCATTTGCAGTTTAATATTGTTACGGGTTTTTGTTTAAATCTTTGTTACGGTTCTTTAGTGATTTCAGAAATCTCCTGGTTCAGAGAGTTTATTTGGGCCTGTCTGTTTGTTGGTGATTCACTTAGATCTGCACTAAAGTGGTTTCAGAGATGCAAGAATGACCTCTCAACTATAAGCTCATGAACTGTGAAGACCTGGTGAACCCTGAGGCCTGAGCTCTGGGGCACAGGGCAGCCTCGATGCTGGGTCAGGATTAAGCCAGCTCAGATGCACACAGCCTGCTGATCTAACTAGGTCAGCCTGCAGTGCCTCCGTGACAGACTGTGGGGCTATTTTTGTCGGTGTTTCTTCTGTGTATGAAAATTAGAATTGAGAAAAGCTACAAATGCTTCCCATATGGCTGCTATTAGTGAAATTATGTACCAAGGATTTAATTTGAAAATGAAGTAGGTATACTCACATTATTTAGAGACTTAAAGATTTCTGTTTCCAGGACGGGTGTTGCATCTTAGTGTGAAGGCCTCTGTCCTGTTCTTGTTCTTCCAACGAGGGAGCTTCTGTTCTGGTGTTCGTGATTTTTCATAATAAAATATTTTATGACAGATTTGAATCTTATTTTTTTCTCTTTGTTTCCCCTGCCCTCCAGAATTTTTTTTTTTTTTTTCCCTAATAGATATTGTCTGGATTCTGCATACTTTCAGGGATTTCTCATGGCCTTTTCATGAACTGAGCTGATAGCTGCCCCAGTCTTTCTGACATCCAGAATTTAGGGGGAATTTTCATTTGCAATTAGCTGTACTTGTTCTTAGAATGGCTTATTTGGATATAGCAGTGAACAGGCTGTGATGGTTTATCACTTTAATTGGTCCATTAGATGTACTTGATGTTTCACAAAGTTCTAGGAAGAGGAAAAAAAATTCTCATCCACAACAGACTTGTGGAGCCTACTAATGGAGTTTAATGTCTATTTTTGCCTTCTGTGAAAATGCATTATGGATTTGTATTTTAAAGAATAATAATAATAATAATAAACTTTTAGTGGGATTAATCATTAAATCATCAAATTTAGTTATGCTCTATTAAAGCAATCAGGTGACCTCTAAATTTGATTTCCCCTAAATTCCTGATCAATGCGCTTATCCCAGTTCGCTTGACCTACAAAGAGAATTTACTGCTACATAGGTTTCCTTTTAAGAGAAATGTCATGTTGAAATAACATTATTTGTGTCTATTAAAGAGGAGCCTTAAGTTAACAATATTAACTTTTAAACACTAATGACATTTGTAAATGTAACCCAGACCTACCCCAGATTAATAAATATTGCCCCCAAAAAAGGTCTTTGGTCAAGTAAATTTGGGAGACCCTTATTAAATTGGTTACTTACTAAGGGCTTCCTCACAACATTTAATATAATATATGTTGTAATTCTTCAAAATAAGAATTATTTCATGCTGTTTTCCAAGTGCATTTACATCAGAACCCCAGTTGTGAGAAACATCATTGGAGGCACGCTCTTTAGCAATAGTATAAGTTTTTAATAAGTGATTAAGAATATCATATGATTTACAGTTAAAGAATCACTTAAATAGTTAAGATTTCTTTGTCTCCCAGTTTTTTAAGTATATAACTATCTCTATTCAAGCATATGCATACATAAAACACATCACATAATAGATTAGGAAAACACTTCCTCTACCCAGGTATTTCTTTGTATAAGTTATTGACAGAGGAAGCAGAGGAATTCAGTCTAAAATTTGATAGTTTAGCTGGCGAAGACAACGTTAAATACATACATCCTTATATACCAAATGATCATTTCAGGGAAGAGAAGGAAATTGGGAGAAAGAAATGCGATTGTTTTCAGTAATTACAAATGGCTCTGAGAACCACAACATGCTAAATGATGCTAAGATCCAACTAGAGTAGCTTCTACTCCCTAATTCAAAATCATGCTATTTTACTTTTTAAGAGAATATTTCGTTAGCTTTTATCTTACTTTAGGGGGAAAAGTATGAAAAACTCTTTTTTTTTGGCTTTTTGTTTTAACAACAGTTTTTGAGCCAGATTTGAGGTCTGTGTTGTTCCTGGGAGGGGAATGCTGATTTAGTAGAGCTGGACTTAGCTTTCAGGGCTTAGCTTGAGTTAAAAAGAATCTCGAGTCAATTGATGCATGGTGTCGGGAAATTGCTCCCTGAAATTCCCCCAGCTCATGTCCTGCTGCTCCGGATACCAGATTCCATTTCCTTCTGCCACAAAGGGCCAGCTCGTTTCACCCTCAAATTGCTCTTTGCTCAATTTTCCTATTTATTTTTAGCCAGTTTAACATTAGGCTTGACATTTCATATTAGGCATATGAAAGTTTTTTTACCATCTGGTCAAAACAAATTGATTTTTTTCTTCTGGAATTAAAAAAAAAGGTTAAAAATATCTGAGGGTGGACCACTGTATAAAGGAATAGATTTTTTAATTTCATCTGTATTTTATAGCAAGACAGTTCTAATTGGAAGGAAGAATAAAATAGGTAAGGTGCTTGCTTTTGCTATGTATCTTATACTCTAATTTGAAGAAAATATTATATATAGTATGTTTTCAGAAAGCTTTGTTTTACATTCAGATTTTTCCAGTTCTAATTAATGTTCCTCTTTACTAAAATTAGTTACATTAAATTTTTGAAACTATCAAGAACAAATAGGAATTCAGTAGCCTTGGTTTTAAAAAAACTTTACCCCCACATAGTGTCAGAACTACAGAAAAGCTGAGAAGTTGTTGTCATGGCACTACTAGCAATTTGCATGTGCCCTTCACTGAGATTCTCCAAATATTAACATTTTGGAAGATTTATTTCTAATCCTCTCCTTTTTAAAAGCAAGTGTTGTCTTTTGTATAACCACATGTGCTTATGTGTGCGTGTTCAGTCGCTCAGTTGTGTCCAGCTCTTTGTGGCCCCATGGACTGTAGTCCACCAGACTCCTCTGTTCATGGAACTTTCTTGGCAAACATACTGGAGTGGGTCGCCATTCCCTCTTCCAGGGGATCTTCCCGACCCACGAATAAAAAACCCGCATCTCTTGCATCTCCTGTATTGGCCGGCAGATTCTGTACCACTGCTCCACCTGGGAAGCCCGTAAGCATGTTCCATTTGTCACAGTTAAGATGATCACTGATAGAATAGTGTTGTCTAAGCTACAGACCTTCCTCAGATGTCACCATTTATTCCAGAGATGTCCTTTATAGCAGGTGAGCCAGGGTCGTGCGTTGTATTTAGTTATTGTGTCTGTTGACTCTTGCTTCCTCCCAGTCTGTCTGTCTTTGAGTCAGTAGTTCCTGCTACATTTTTAAAGCATTCAGGCCAGTTATTTTTGTAGGATATTCTCAAATGGGGTTTGCCCGATGTTTCCTCATGATTGGATTTAGGTTACACATTTATGGCAGGAATGCCAGAGAAGTGGTGCTTAGTCCTTGGTGTATCCTACCAGGAGTCACAGTTGATTTGTCCCAATCCTGGTGGTACCCTCCATCACTGTGTGAAGGTGATGTCTTCCGGGTTTCTCCACTATCAGCTTACTTATCTTGCTGTGTAATTAATAAATGTCTTGTGGGGAGGTACTTGAGGCTGTGTAAATATTCTGCTCTTCCTCTTTTATTTATCTCTTAGTTTTAGAATCAGTGATTCTTGGCTGAAACAGTTGGCTGCCAAATAGTAATTTTCTAATTCACCATTCCCTCCACATTTATTAGTTAGCTTTCTACTGTAGGGAAGACCTTTCCTTTCTCTTACTTGTTTACCAGTGTGGACTCATAGATATTTTTTTTACTCTGTAGATTTGAATGCTTTTCTGTATTTATCCTGATGCTCAAATTGTCCCAGATTTGGCCAGTGGGATCCCTTTGAGGCTGGCTCCTGTGTCCTTTTGATGCATCTTTATTATTCTTTGAGCACATCTTCCCCCTCTGGCACAAGATGTTATCGACTCATCTTTCTTTGACTCAGCCTTGGCATCTGTCATTTCTTTAGGAGCCCTGGTTCCTTAGGGTGGAAAATGATATTTTATGATCCAAGATCTGGGTGCTAACTGTGCTCATGGTTACCTCTAGGCTGTCAGCAGGCCAAGCTCTGTGAAATTGTGTGTGTGTGTGTGTGTGTATACCTAAGACATTGCATCACTGCATGTGGCTGGTGACTACTATATTGGACAGTGCAACTCTGGACAGTAATGACTTGCTTCACATCACATAGATGCTAGTGACAGAAGCCACGCAGGATCTTTTGATAGTGCATACCAGATTAAATTGACTAGACCAGCCTTATCATATACCTTTTATAATAATGATAATTTTTAGTGATTTTATTTATTTTTGGCTGTGTTGGGTCCTTGTTGCTGCTTGGACTGGGGGCTCCTCTCCATTTGTGGTGTGTGGGCCTCTCATTGTGGTGGCTGCTCTTGTTGAGGAGCAGGGGCTCTGTGGATGGGGGGCTTCAGTAGTTGTGGCACATCGGCTCAGTAGTTAAGGTTCCCGGGCTCTAGAGCACATGGGTTATGCTTTGCGGCATGTGGGATCTTCCTGGATCAGGGATTGAACCCATGTCTCCTGAATCAACAGATGGATTCATTACCCCAGAGCCACCAGGGAAGCCTAATAATTGTAATTTTTTATACCACAACCTCTGGTGCATTTTTTAGCAGGTTTTTTAAATCCCAGGAGCTTCAACATGATGATCTGTAGCAGTATATTTATTATTTTAAAGAAAATTTGAAGACCAGTAACAACTCAAACTTGACTTGTTTTCAGTACCTAATAGTAACTAATAGTCATAGCTATAATTTGAGCACTTGCTGTTTTCAACAGGAATGCTTTTTTTAGATCTAAAATGTACTGGCCATACTTAAATTAGTACTAATACTATATTAAATTAGTACTAATACTTCCTCCAAATATGCTAATTCTCTAATAGGTTCAATGATATCACTCATGTTTACAACCTCTAATAAATGCTATGCCAAGATTTATTTTTGTTTGTTTCTAATGAGAATAAGCAGTGCAACTCGGTAGTAATTCTTGCACCGTGTTGGTGAGAGGAAATTGGTAACGCCATCCAGGAAATTATTTCCAGTGCTAGGTATCAAAGCTTTAAAACCATTCCTAACTGGGAGCAGTTCCCTTTACAATCTAATGTACAAACCAAGTTTATGTGTAAAGACATAGTAAAAAATCAGAAAAACTTGAATGTACAAGAAGATGCAAAATATAGAAAAATAATGTGATAGCATCTGGGCTTATCACATCACAGATTTTACCTTTTGATGTTTAAAAAAATTTTTTTTTATCGAATGAAAGATTCTTTAAATTCTGTAGTGCATTGTAGTTTCAAAAGTTTCACATTCATGGTTTCATGTAATCCCATAGTAACCCCTTTTCTCACTACCTCCCTACAGTCCCTTCCCCTCCCCCCTCCCCAGTGATAACCACTGCTTTGTTCTCTATGTCTGCTGCTTTTTCGTTTACTCACTACTTTGTTGTCCTTTTTAGATTCCATGTATAAGATCATACAGTCTTTGTCTTTCTCTGTTTGACTCACTTCACTTATTTTTTTGTTGTTGTTGTTGTTGTTGTGTAATCATTGGTGGTGGAGTCGCTCAGTCGTGTCCGACTCTTTGCGACCCCACGGACTGGGGCCCACCAGGCTCCTCCATCCATGGGATTTTCCAGGCAAGAGTACTGGAGTGGGCTGCCATTTCCTTCTCCAGTCACTTCACTTATTATAATGCCTTCTAAGTCCACATGTTGTTGCAAATGACAGAATTTCGTTCTTTTTATGGCTGAGTAGTATTCCATTGTATTTATAGACCACATCTTCGTTATCCCTTCATCTGTTGATGGACACATAAGGTGCTTCCATAGGATGGCGGTTGCAAACGATGCTGCTGTGAACATTGGGGTTTGTGTATCTTTTTCAGTTCGTGGAGTGTTTGGGGTTTTATTTGGGGGGGGGGGGCATGTATATATACTCAGGAGTGGAATTCCTGAGTCATATGGTAATTCTGTTCTCCTCATGCTTGTTTGATCCTCAGTCAGCTCTGTCTTAATAGATGTTCAACCAAATGCCTAGGTGTCATGTTTAGTTTTTCCCTCCACATCAAATCCATCAATGAGTCCAGTTGGCACTACCTCCAAAATATAGCAAATCTGTCTACTTATGTCCATCACCATTCCTGGTACAAATCATATGTGCTTGCCCCAGATTATATCATTAGTAACTGAGCTGGTCTTGCTCTTCCATGGACACCTCAGCCCCCAGTCAATGTCCTTCTGCACAGCAGCTAGTGACCTTTTAAAATTATAGATCTGATTTTGGCTCTTCTCTGCTTAAAACTTGTCACTTGCCAATGGCTGGCTTCCTATTGATTTTAGTATAAAATCCTTATTATGAACTACAATTAGAAACTTCCCCAATGGTTCAAGTGGGTAAAGAATCCACCTGCAATACAGGAGACGCAGGTTCTACCCCTGGGTCGGGCAGACGCCCTGGAGGAGGCAATGTCAACCCACACTAGTATTCTTTCCTGGGAAAGCCCATGGACAGAGGAACCTGGCAGGCTGTAGTCCAAAGGGTTGCAAAGAGACAGACACGACTTAGTGATAAGTTTGGATAATTTGGATTTTTCATGAACTGCAGTTCCCTGCTTTTCTTCCTTCTCGCCACATTTTAATCCAGCTGATTCTCTTAATCCCCATTGCTCACCCTGGCCTCAGGACCTTTACCCTCACTCATCCCTCTGTCTCTCTTTGAAACTCCGTTTCCTTGGCTTTTGGGCTGAGCGGATCCTCCTTAACCTGCTGCACTGCTCCTTCCTCAGAAAGCCCCTCCCTGGTCCTTCTACCCGACATCTCCTGCCCCACCCCAGTATTGTTTCGTTGACAATATTGATCTTATTTATTGATCTCTTGTCTCGTGTATTGTTCATCTACATCCATGGGATGGAAGAGTCTTGAAGAACAGTGCCTGGCATATAGCAAGTACTTGTCAGATAACAAATGAACTAGTGAATGTATTGCTATTGTCTTAGGATATAGTGGAAAAGGCTCTCTTTGGTGAAATGTATCACTTAAAAATTCAAAACCATTTAAAAACATTCCTAGCCAAAGATTCAGCAATTCTATTTTAGAATCTGTCCTTCAGACATTGTCAAGATTTGTGAAACTTTATAGTCAACCTTGTTTATAATATCAAGGAATTAGAAACAAAAGTTTGAGAGTCTGCTACATATATTGTGGTATTTCAGTATTGTGCAACTATTAATAATGGTGTATTTGGAACATAGTTGACCTGGAAAAATGAACAGAGTATAAAATACATTCCAAGATAGTATTACGTAAAAAGCTTGCTTTTTTTGTTTTTTTAATATATGTGCAAATTAAACATTAAAAAATCTTCAGGAGCAAATAACTAAAATATTAGCAGTGGTAATGTCTGAATTTTGAGATTGCAACTTATCGTAAATATTTTGTGCTTATTTTTCTGTTTTCTACACTTAATGTTTATCATCTAATTTATAATCTGCTGAAATATATACTCCAATAGCACTGAAATTGACCTATATAACTAGAAGCTAAGTCATTGCAGTTTCGTGTGTTTCTTGAGCTTCAGTTACTCAGAGAGCCTTTGAGGGGGGAGATGGATGAGTCTGATAACTCCTCTCTGAAGGCAATGCTGTTAAGAGAAGTGTAATTGACGTGTTTGTGGCTTAGGATGGGGGCAAGCTCTTGTGTCTGGGAGAATCCAGATAGAATTCATAGAGGATGAGGGTATTTGCCTTGCTTATTAACGGAGATGACCAAAGAGACATTCCACACAGGAAGAAGTGGGAAGGAAAGGAAAGGAAATCCCGAGGCATGTCAAAGGGACAGCAAGGGCATCCATTTTGTAAAAACATGCGCTATCTGAGGAAGCCATGGGAAAACATTCTCAAAGTCGGTGGAAACATTGCCGTGCTTTAATTGGGAAGGTAACTGGGAAACATGATAGATACTTGAGCAGGGGAATGATAAGCTGCTGGAGCTGGTTTTTAAGGCAACTAGTCTGATGGATCGTAGGAACGAAAGAGGAGAGACTGGCAGTGGTGAGACCAGCTTTGAAGCCTGACAGTGGAAGCAGTGGTGATGCTGCTCTGAGACGAAGCTGTCTGCACACTGGTCATGTGTGCACGGGCCGTGTGCTCAGCTGTGTCTGACTCTGCGACTCAGTGGACTGTAGCCCGCCAGGCTCTTCTGTCCATGGCGTTTCTCAGCAAGGATACTGGAGTGGGTTGCCATTTCCTCCTCCAGGGGGTCTTCCTGACTGAGGGATTGAACCCGTGTCTCCTGTGTTTCCTGCATTGCAGGGGGATTCTTTACCCGCTGAGCCACTGGGGTTTCCCAGGTAGACTGCACTCTATTCTGTGTGATAGCAGAAAGCTGCAAGACTTGAATGCTCTCGTTTCCTAGCGATCTGCCACAGTGCCATAAATCTACTATAGTCTGATCTTGCATGTAAATTAGATTATAAAATAAGAGTTTGTACTTTGGATATATCACACTTGACATTTTTACGTCCCTCCATTCCCCAACTTCTTTATGACATTTCTCCTGAGGGCGGTGTAATGCCTGGAGCTGGAAAGTGGGAGAGGAGTGAGTGCTCATAGTCTGGAATATAGTCATTCTTCAGTATCCACAGGTGTTTGGTTCTAGGACACACACCCGACTTCAGGGATACCAGAGTCCACAGATGTGCAATTTCCTGATATTTAATGGCATAGTATTTGCATAAGCTAGCACATCCTCTGTATACTTTAAATCACCTTTGATTACGTATAATGCCTAATACAATGCAAATGCTAAGTAAATAGTTATAAATACAATGCACAATAAGTGGCAAATTCAAGTTTTGCTTTTTAAAACTTCCTGGATTTCCTTTTTTTTTTTTTTTGAATGATTTTCTGTGTGTGGTTGGTTGAATCCACGAATATAGAACATGCAGCTACAGAAGGTCGACTGTACAAAAAAAGGAAACATCAAATTGTTTTTGTACATTCAAACTTGTGTTTTACAAGTGGATATATATTTTAGTTCTCTGCAATAAAATCTTTGACATTTTGGCTCCAGATTCTGAAGGCAAATACCTGAAAGATTGCATTGGTTTGGGTTGAGAAAATTAACAAATCTCCCTTTAGAAACTAGGTCAAGTTCCTTATTTTAATTTCTGATCTAATTCAGGACCCCAGCTGTCAGACTACCCCATTAATCCTCCACTGGCAGTGAAATCCTCTCTAAAGTACATTGTAATTAACTTGCAGGAATTGACAGCAAAAGATGGAAAGTTCAGATGATATTTGTTTACAAATTTCCCACATGAAAGTGGACATTTAAACTTTTGAGAAGTCATCAAAAATGCTTAGAGAATTTTGGCAGAGACTTCTTTTTTTTTCCACTGAAAAATAGCTGACCCTTTTTAGCAGTTTCTGCACCCAAAATCTAGACCTGAAAACTTGATTTTGCGGAAGTGTTTAGTATTAGAACTCTTGCTTCAAGCATAGCAATTTTTATTATAATTATCCTTAAACTAGCGTGCCTCACAAGTGCCACAGGAAAACTGGTTATAGCTGGTAACATGACTAGAGTGGGGTAGGAAGAGGCTTGAGCAGGTTTGATTATAGCTAAGGGAAAGATTTCAGTGTAGACTAAAAGTATCTCATTCATTTGTTAAGTATAGCTTTGTCTATTCCTGGGAAGTGTTGACATGAAAGAAAATTGTTTCCGCAATTTGAGGTCGTGGAAGATTCCAGGGCAGTGCAAATATGGATTTTGGGAAACAGATAAGCATGCTATAACATACTCCCCGAAAGAAAATGTTTGTGTGTGGAGTACATTTTTAACTGAATTGAGTGAGTTTTCCTAAATAACCAACTCTTGTAGCTTTTGTCACTGTCCAAGGTACTAATAAATGGGGGGCTGAAAAGCAGAGTTTTCTTCTTCCAGGATCTTAAAGATTATGGCCTCTGAGGACAACCTAAACGGGAAAGAGAATGAGCCAAGATATCTATTGGGAAGGAAAAGAAAACCGAGTGCTGGTTACTATATAAAGGTTGAAATTAACAAATATTCTCTCAAAGCCTACTACTTGTTGAACCCAAAGGAAATGGGGAAAAAAGACAAGAATTAAGATAAAGAAGGGGTCTTGGAGAAAGTGGTAGGCTACAATATTCCTAGACTGACATTGAGGTTAGGAGCAGTTCACATATTTTCAAATAAGACTGGCCATGATTTAACCAATTTGTGGAAGATAATGAGCTGAGGAACTGGGTCTTTCAATGAATTATGTATAACAAATGTGTGATTTGTAGCTATTGAAAACTTCAACAAAAAGCATGAATTCCTTTATAAAATGAATCTGCTTTTACTTTTCAATTAAATATGAAGCAAATGAAATCTATTTCTAAGTGAAGTGAAAGTCACTCAGTCATGTCCCATTCCTTGTGACCACTTGGACTGTACCCACCAGACTCCTCTGTCCATGGGATTCTCCAGGCAAGAATACTGGAGTGGGTGCCATTTCCTTCTCCCTATTTCTCAGTATTTGCCCCTTAAAATAGCAATAGCCATGGTGTCAGTATTTCATAGTAGATATACACTAAATTCTACCAAATACCAAGATTTTAAACTGCACCATTTTGATAATTGAGGTAATAAAATACAATATATGTGATTTTTCAAATCACATATAAAGTTAAAAATAAAAAATATTTTTACATATAAAAAATGTTTTATGTGTAAAATATGTTTAGAAACATTTTAAATTCTTATAAATAATGATAATACACTATAAGAGCATTATCTTTTCAGCCCAAAGGCTTAGTCTACCCATGTTCTTTCAATTATTTGATAGAACAACTAGATCTTCATCTATATTTTTATATATTCATTATCACATGCACACACACACACACACGCACACACACCTCCCCCTGTTAAGTGCAAAACAAAGTTGGATCACCCAATTCTCTTTGTTTAAAAAAAAAGGTGGAAACATTACCAGATGTCTCATGTCTCATAGAATTCTTCTATTTATGGGTATACTACTTTATTAACATCTAAATTTCACCAAGAGTTCAAGTATATGCTAGCCTTCTGTTCAGATTTTTGAAATGAAGATGAAATGGACAGACAGCTTCCGAAGGGTACAATGTGTTTAACACCTGCATGATCTATTCACCAACTATTCAATCTGATAGGTGGTGTAACTATGCACTTAGGAGCATAGGTGTAGGGACAAGGCCTACAACTGGAGGAAAAACCTGCCATTCAGGACTACACAGAGGTTCTTGGTTCCTGACAGAGTCTCCCCTTGACTTGAGGCTTGAGACAAACCGAGGGGGAGTCTGTCAGTGTACTGAAACCACTCAGCTCAGGACAGTAACGGGATAGATTGGCCAGAGCCAGTTCTCATTGGGGCAGCCAGTCTGAAGGGAACAGGAGGCAGAAAATGTTGCAGCTGAAGTGCAGAACGGGTGGATGAGAGGGGCCACTTTCTAAATAAACATCGCTGATTTCCCAAGCAAGTTCCTAAGATGCTTTCCCCAAACAGTCATAGAATTCTTGCTGCAGCTTGAAAGATCCTGTTTTATAAGAACTGGTTTTTCTCTTAGTAGCCAAAAAGTTAAGGCAGGAATGGGGGGTGGGGGGAGCTGGAGGGAAATAGGAAAGAAAGAAGAACAGGGAAGAAGCAGAGTGGTAAGTGAGCAGATTAGATGGGAGAAAACACAGATAAGAGCTGCCTTCACGCTTTACCCTGGCGAGGGCCTCTGCGGTTTTAAGGTTTATGGCGGGACTCATGATGGAGCAGAGAGCTGATGAATCATCATCTCAGCCACAGAGCAGTTTTAGGACGCTGGTGAGCAAAGCAAGTAATCAGTGAGCGGGTAATGAATGAACGCACAGAGGGGAGAAGGTGGATTCCTCAGAGTTCTGCCACTGCTCTGCCAGTTTTATAACTCACCAGCTCCCGTTACAAAGTATATATCACATTTTGTATTTGTTAAGGATAATATACTTTAGATTTAATAAACAGGTTCATTTCCCCTTAGTGTCTCAGGATTCACGTATTCTGTTGTAAAACTTGCTAAGCTTTCCAAGTGATTTCCATTCTCAGAAGTTGAATAATAAACTGTCAATTCAGCCATCATCCATCTGCCACTATTCTGCATTGATAGTTTTGCTGGTTATTGAAAATGAAGCCAAAAATAGACTGGTAGGCAGAAGCCTTAGTCTTGAGAAAATGACGGTAACCATGCATGGAGTTAGAAATGTGCCTCTTTCCAAGATCCTCACTGTGCAGCTAGGGTTTCAGATGACGCATTATTACCGTACCCGCCGCTCCATGCACTGGGACATAGAAATCTCCTTGAGCCACTCGTCACATAACAAAGCCTTCTATTCTCTTTCCTCTCTTGTTAGCCTTCAGCTGTTTTTCTGGATGAATGCTCCGCCATTTAGTTACACGCTGTTGTTCCTAAGGGGAGAGTGGGCCACTGTCTCCACAGAGTGTCACCTCCTGTCTCTCCACGCCTGTCTTCTCTCCTCGTGGTACCAGCCCTTTCCTGTCAGCAGGCGACAGTGGCCTGCTGCTCCCGGGTGCTCGGAAGTGAGAAGTCACCTAGCTGGAGGGCAGAGACTGCCGTTGAGCAGAGTGTGGGGCCTGAGAGTCTGCCGCTGACTAACTCACCCAAATTACTCTGTGTATCTGAGTCTCCTCATCAGTAAACTAAGCATGATAGGGTGATTTGTATAGTGACTGACTTAATAGGCCATCCACAAGCTGACGCTATTATTTTTATGATTTCCTATGGCAATCTGTCTGAGCCACCAGGCAAGCATGGCTTAGACAGATCACCATAGGAAATCATGAAAATAATAGCTTAAGCTCAGACAGTAAGGAATCCGCCTGCAATGTGGGAGACCTGGGTTTGATCCCTAGGTTGGTAAGATGCCCTGGAGGAGGGCATGGGAACCCACTCCAGTATTCTGGCCTACAGAATCTCATGGACAGAGGAGCCTTGCAGGCTACAGTCCACAGGGTCACAAAGAGTCGGACACGACCAAGCGACAAGCCCAGCACAGCACATGGCAATCTGTACGTAAGGCAATGTTTTCCCCACCAGCCCTTCTCTTGCCTGTAAACCTCAGATGTGCACACAGCTGGTCACAGTGTGGAAGGATGGATCCCCAGAAGGGGAGGCAGTGTGGAGAATTCCTGAGGAGCTGATGGAAGGTAGAGGAAAGGCTTGTGGTAGTTAGCCAGAAGAAGGGAGGAGAGGAATCTTCAAGAAGCAACGGCAGCATGTATGCAACTGTTGGGGACAGGAGAGCCAAGTCCAGGCAAATGCAGCCGAACGCCACCCTCTCTGAGGCCAGAGAGGAGAAGGCGAAGCAGATAGGCAGCCGGTAGTGCTGCTGACGTGTGGTGAGGAAAGCAGGTGTGTGAGGCCACCAAGAGCCAGGAAAACAGAGTTTTCAAGAGTTACAGAATCAGATTTGTATTCTAGAAACACCACAGCTGTGTTGGTGACTGGGTTTTGGCGGTCAAGATTTGGACGGCCACAGAACAGCCAGGAGATTCATATAACGCCGCCCTGTCCTCTGAAAACCGGGTGCCTCTAATCTTCAATGAACTGGGAGATAGATAACAGGGCTAGTTACACTTGAGTCTAAAGTATAAATATAAAGATTCTGAGGGAAGCAGTGAAAGGATTTTTTTTTTAAGTTGCTAGTAGGAGTTATTTTTTTATTTGATAAATTCACGATTCCTGTCCTTGTTCTGTTTAAATGAGTTCTGAGATAATTTGGGGTATGGGTTCTAACATTTACGGAGCCCTACTAAATGTATCCCTGGAGGAGGGCCTGGCAACCCACTCCAGTATTCTTGCCTGGAGAATCCCATGGACAGAGGAGCCTGGCGGGCTACGGTCCATGGTATCATGAGTCGGACACCACTGAAGTGAGTTAGCCTGCGCACATTGAATGTACAGGCATAGAATTGTGGGAATGGGTCGATATTTTAATAACATGCCTCCAAATTTTCTGAAATTAATAACCAACATATTTCTTTGTCTAGCATGCACTCTGTGTCAGGCATTTCATTGCTTTCATTGGACATAGTTGGGAATTTGTATGCTTCTTGAGACATTTAGGTGAATCACATACAGCCATTGTATCACACGTGAGCGGAGAGAAATGTGTGGGGCGTGTTTATTACCCACATTACCAGTGTTGTGAACCTTGACCTCCCTTTTTCCATGGAGTCAATTCTGTGCTTCTCTCTGAGGCAGTAAGGTCTTTGGGGTGGGAAGAAAGATAGTAGAACAGAGGAGCAATTCGAAAATGTTCCCCACCCCACCCCCCCCCAGGAGAAGGTGCTTTACTATCCAGCCTCCCTACCACACTAGTCCTGCTCAGAGGGGCAGAAAGAAGGAAAAAAAATCTGGATTTGGTGCCACTGAGTTGTAATTTTCTTTAACCAGAAGTAATCTTGCCCCAAACCCCCTTGGGACATTTGGCAGTGCCCGAAAAAAAAATTTTTTAATGGTCTTGACTGTGGGGAGGGGGGTGTCTGTAGGCAGTGCTCTTAGATACAGGAGGCAGAGGCCAGGGATGCTGCCAAACTATTAAAGCCTCATCCCCTCCCCTGTCGTCCACAGCAAAGAGTTACGCAGCCTGAAAGGTCAGGAGGACCAAGGCTGAGAACTCCTGCACTGGGTGATCCTGTCTGTACTTAGGCTGTTGTTCAATCACTCAGTAATGTCTGATTCTGTGACCCCACGGACTGCAGCACTCCAGGCTTCCTTCTCCTTCACTATCTCCCAGAGTTTCTCAAACTCATGTCCATTGAGTTGGTGATGCCATCCAGCTCTCTCATCCTCTGTTTCCCACTTCTCCTCCTGCCTTCAATCTTTCCCAGCCTCAGAGCTGCTTTTGAAAACGCAAGGGGACTGGTTGGCAGGAATGATGGTACTTAGGCACCTGTGACGCTAGGCCTCTGGAGGTGTTGGGATGGTACTGGCTACGACTGGTATTCCATTGGTTCCTACTAAGTAAGTCTTTAGTTCCAAGGACATTAAAAAGGGTTCATTGTCAAGTCCAGTGGATGCTTGAACCCCTACATCCTATAAATCCTATGTGTCCCGTCTCTTCACTGAGGCAAGTCCTACTACTCAAAGAGGCTTGAAACGATTTGTTTTCTTCTAAACAGCATATTTCCTTTTCCAGATAGGACCCATGGATCATCCAAACTCATGCAGTTCATTGGTTTTAACTCAAGCATTCTGACTCCCATGTCACAGTTTTAAATTCTGGAAAGGCACCAGGACTTGACATGATCTTTTCTCCTCAGATTCCTCTCTATATCCCTAGAGAAAAAGTCCTTTTAAAGACAAGCCTAAGGTAACATTGTGATAGAACTGTTGAATTTGAAATTCATAATGTAAAACTCATCACTGGCTTAAAAGTTTTTTCTGAGGCCCTATAATGAATTTGTCCAGAAATAATTTCTAAAACTTTAGTGTTTATGTTTATTGATTCTTCCTCTTCACTTTGAAGACCTTCAGAATTTTTCAAAACTTGCTAAAGCGAGTCAATCTGAAGGATAGTGAAACTTCATTTCATGTGGTTTCCCAACGGCTCCATGAATGTTCTCAGTGAAGGGAGGAAATGAACAGAGGTCTCTCTGGTTGACTGATTCTAAATGATTGCCTCTCTCAGAGGCATTTGGTATGGGAACAAAATCAGCCATAATGTTCGGGGTTTTAAAATGCCATCTTTAGTACATTAGGAAGCCAAAATGCAGAAGAATTTGGAAAGATAGTAAATACCGTTTAGATGATCTTGGTTAAACATTTGTTCAGATGTGTTTAATTCACATCCTGCTTGGGGCCCGGGCTGATTTTAAACTCTGAGACCGAACTGATGTTTAACAGCCATTTCTTAACCAGGAAAGGCCTCCCCTTCTCCCAGCCCACACCCATTCGAGCTTCACTGGCTCTTTTGAACAGAAGCCGTTCTCAGTTTTTACTTGGTTCAGTGAACAAGGTTACTGTTTAGAAACAGTGGCTGTCAAGTCATATGTGTCCTCACCCTTTTGCCTTCTTCCTGAGTGTACCTCGAGCTGCGTGAGAGATGATGTTAATACTTGGGATGATTAAAGGGTCTCTTCACTGATCGCTTGGTCTTTGCCTGGCTGAGAAACTCAAAGCAGGAAGCGGGAGACATGCAGATATGTTGCAGCATATTCAAGAAAGAAGGGTTTTAGGATGGAAGACACTAAACTGGCCTGTAAGTTCTTGGGCGCAAAATCTGTTTCAAAACTTCTTAATAAGGATGTGTAGGAATCGGGCAATCTTTAACTCAGTTTGACACACTAGTACTTTCAACAGGTCAAAGTACGGAGTAGGAAAATCTTTTTGTTTTAGGGGGTAGGGAGGACTTGGTTTGAATGTTCTAAGAAAAAGAAGTGGGAATTTTAATTAAGTGAAACATTCCTTGTGCTCTATAGATGATGGATTTATACTTTATTGTCCTGCAGCCATGGGATAGCTTCTATGAAAATTCAAGGCAAATGATATTATTTTCCATTTTCCATGTTTGTGCTTTTTTTTTCTTTTGGCAAAAAACAAAGTGAAAACCCTAAAACAGCTCCTCGGGTCTCCTGAGTGCTGGAGGTAGACAGTAGTAGCAGGCTACACATACAATTGCACTGCTGTCCAAAGAACATTTTAGCACATAATTTATTGATGATTTCTTATTGCTTTTAATATTTGTATCTGGATTAGATCATGAAGATTTTGAGAAATGATTGTTTTTCTATTTTAGGGGAGTATGTTTGAGGAGTGCTGAGGATTTTTGCTGATTAAGAAAGGTCATACTTCTCTTGCCTACCTCTTCGGTTTTTATTTATTTATTTATTTTTTACCATCAAAAACATTGCCTGCATTTTCCTTTCATATCTTTCCTCACCAGAATACTTTCATTTCCATGGTATGTAAATCAGTTAACTCACATGTAGGCTTTATGGAAAAAAACTATAGTGATCAGAATCTTAAGAACTACATTTTGGAGAGGTATTTTTATCACTGTATTTTCTTGTCTAGCATTTTCTATATGTTCTGGATGCTTTATCAGATTTAATTTTAAGAGTAGTAAAGATGCTTTATTCACTAAATTATTTGCCCTTTTAAAATATTACCTCTATTCATTTGCATGGATAATATTTGCAAATTTTATAATAAAAACACATCTAGGAAAGAAAAATGAGTTGTACATAGTGTCAGTATCCAGTAAGCATTAAGGAGATGGATTATGCTATAAATAAGTGGTTTGCTTTTGGTGTTTTATGATTATAAAATATAGAGTCAAAGAGGCATATTAGAAATATTTTGAGGGTTGGATCCAAGCCTACATTTTAGCTCTGACACTAGTTTTGTGACCTCAAACAAGTTATTTATACTCTATAAGTATGTTAGTATCATCACTGCATAATGGGAATAATCTAGCTTTCAGGGCTATATATACATTAAAAGAGAAGCAAATGCCTCACCTAACTGGCTTCTCAGAAAAAAAAAAAAAAAACTTGTGATATTATATGTATTTGTTCCGTTAACTCACTTTTAAATTCACTTTGTACTTAATGAGTCAGAAAAGAATATCTTTCTGTGTGGAAATCATATTTGTATTCAGTATTCAAATATTAGGATAAGACAGTTAATGCATAATAAGCATTGGATTTCATAATGAATTATTTAAATATGAGGAATAGTATTGGTTGAATCAAATGAAATACAGGTTACTCAATAAGAAAACTGGATAAATATCCAATAGATAAAATTGATATTGAGGGGGAAAAATTTTTTCATCCAGAAAATTGGTAAAAAAAATCTTAGGTAAGTGGTTTAAAAATACTACATTATTCTTTTTTAAAAAATATGTATTTATCTTTATTTATTTGGCTGTACTGGATCTTAGTTCCCGCATGCAGGATCTAGTTCCCAGACCAGGGATCGAACCCAGACTCCCTGCATTGGGAATGTGGAGTCTTAACCACTGGACCATCAGGGAAGTCTTCTAAATTAATCTTAGATACTGGATGTTGGTCTCTTCCAGTTTCCAACTTTTAATTTGGTATTCAGTAGACCTTAGAAAAGTAGATGTAGTAGCTTCCTGTTTCCATAAACTAAAATTTCAGCGTGAAGACCATAACTGTCTGGAGTAGAGATGAAGGCTGAACTCAGCCCTGTGGCTTCACACAGCCCCTCCAGCTCATTCATGAAAGTCCATCCCACGGGGGGAGCAGAGCCTGTTGCCATGTCAGGCTGCTTGGGAGTAACTGCAAGACGCTGTAAGAGTGACCCCCGCCCCCCAGCCCCAGACAGAAACTGGCATCTGTTGTCTTTGGTCTGTGCTCACGTTAGCACTTACACCAGCTGGGCTGCCACGTTGGTTTTGCTCTCCCACACTGGAATATGAGCCACAGGGGCAGGGAGTTTGGGCTTTGACATTCCCGGCTGTCTCCCAAGCACCTACAGCAGTGCCTGGCAACCAGTAGGCGCCTAGTCAGTTTATCAAAGTAATGAGTCGACCCCTAGTCTTCAAGAGGGCAACAAGGTAAGGAAGGCCATGCCTGCTCTCCCTGTAAAGCGCAAAATAACAAAGATACAGTTTTATATAAAATCCGTACCAGGGTATGCTAATTTATCCTGTGGTTGAGGCAGAAGTAGAGCTTTGTTCCAACTTTTAGAAGAAAAGAAAATCAGTAGAAAAATGTTACTCTCCTCAGTTTAGACATGTGCCAAGAGCAGGAAACCAAAAAGTTTACTTCCTTTATGAAAAATAGGTAAATCAAGGACTCTAGGAAAATAATTTTGTGATGAAATGCCAAGTCACAGGCCAGATAAACTCCCTCCTCCCCTGAGCCCTGGGTGAGGTCAGCGCTAGCTCCAGAGGGACAGCCCCTCCCACACGCTCCGGAAGCATCACACAACCCTGTGGGCTTCTTCACCAGGAATTTTATGTAGGTGTCGTTTTCAGAAGCTAAGAATCTTGTTCAGTAAGACTTTGACAAAACACTAGCCATTCTCAAAGTTACACTGAATCTATACCTCTTATAAATTGCTGTACTTTAGAGTCAAAAGGCCAGGTTTTCAAACTCTATTCTAGGGCTGTCTGTATGACCAAGGGCAAACCCCATTTGATCTCTGAGTCTCATTCCCCTCAGCTATAAAAGGGCAGGCAACAGGCATGCCTACCATAATCAAGTTAAGATGGTCAAGTGAGTTTATACACAAGAAAGTGACTTGGAATCCATCAAACAAATTATACAGTGTTACTTGAATACACATTTAAAAAACAGGGCAAGTTCTTTCCTTAAATGAGAATTTAAGTGCTTTATAACTTTACTATTTGTTAGAATATCACTAATGAAAGGGGCAAACCCCTTCAAAACAATAAAAAAGACTAAGGTACAATTTTTAATGTCATTCTTGAGAAATAAATCTGGAAAACACTATGGCATAGCAGTCAAGATCCTAGGTTTTAAAGTCACATTGATGTGGATTTTATTCATGATTTAGCTGTTCACATTAGATTTCTTAACTTTGAGACTCAGTTTTCATCTCTTTACAGTGGAGAAAGTGTTACCTAAATGCAGCCTTACTATAAAGAAAAAATTGAATGAGACAAAATGCTTAAAGCATGTTGTACAGCCTTGGAACATAATAGATGCTCAATAAACAGCAGTTGCATTTGTAGTTATTTTGATTCTTTATAAATATCATTGGGTATATGGTTTGCCTTTTAAATGATATGGTACTGAACTTTTAAAATGTATTAGCCACTATTACTCTGTATAGAAATCTGCTAGAAATTTCCTGAGAGAAAATAATTCTACAATTTTTCAGAGCTCTTACTTTACTGAGCCTGATGATTCTTTAGATTAGGTGGTCTTTGAAACAAACATCAATACAACTAAAAGTTTTCTAATATAATTTACTCACCTAAAGCTTGGGGGATCTCAAAGTACGTTAGATTAAATAGACTTATCCGTAACAGAACTCACAGATACTCATAAAGAAAGAGCAGTGGCAGCGATTTTCAAAGACAGGAGTTTAAAATTCTCTTTCTAGGAAGTGTGTGTTGTTAGGGAATGAACAAGAAGGACATCAAGGTAGCAACACGTATTGTCATGCAACCTAGAAATATTTAAGTTCCAAGATTCATTGTTCATAGTCCAAGATGTAAGTCATGTATTAAATGTCACTAATCCTTTCTTAGCATTTCACTGAGTCATTGAATTAAATATTCTCTGAACTGACATTTTAGTACTGAATTGCAAGCATCAGTGTACAGTCTTGATAATATAATTTCTTTCTCTTGTCAGAACCTCAGAAGTGAATAAATGAACTTCAATTGAACCACAAGCCAACTTTAAAACTTAGGTTAGCATTTTAATACACAGGAATCATTCTCCATTAAAAGTGATTTTCTGTAAGACCTACTTTATTTTAAAAGATAATGCCATAATCCATTTCTGGATCATAATCTGGTTATGTAAATGTATTTCTAATGTCTTATCTTAGACAGCATAAAATAACATTACTTGAATAACAAGGAACATGTGATGAAGGACCAAGAAGGTAAAAGTTAATATTTAAACTTTCTCCTTACTTGATTTAATATTAACTGCATATTTTTCATGTTTTTCTGTAACACAACAGTTATAAAGTCCTGAATCAAAGATTAACATCTTTATATAACATTATTAGGAATTACTGTTTTGAATATCTGGATTTTGTGTTTTACTTCTGTTAATCAGAATACAGAATTCAAATATGCAAGCATTTAAGTGTGATGTTCTTATAATTCAATGCTGTCCGTTTTACCCAACAGTCACAATCAAGTTAAAGAAAGCAAGTAAGTCTGAGGGATTTTAGTTGGACTCAGTATATACCATTTTAACAAAAGAAAGGTGGCTTGGGCTTTGAGAGATGATACATTGTGGGGAAGTGATTAGGAAATAGAGCTAATGGAAGATGAGGGTTAATATGGTAGGTTTGTTTGTGCAAACGCATCTCTGTCTCTGGGCATGAGCCATTCTCCTCCTCCTGATACAGGAGAGGGGGCACCATCACAGGGGTATTTAAGCCCAGCTTTTAGGTGGTGTGCGCAGAGAATTCTCTCCGCATCTGTTGATTCTCAATGCCTTCAGCTGAAAATAATGCCAAAGTGGCATCTTTTGGAACAGTGCATTCTGATGCCCTTCATGGTGCTCTAATGGACATCTTTAGGTGTAAGACTTTTCTCATGTTTTAGATTATTTCCTTGAGATAGAGTCTCAGAAGTGCAATTGTCGAGCCAGTAGTTTAAAACCTTTTAATGGCAGTAGATTCATATGGAATTATACCAATTAACCGTAACTCTAATACTGCTGCTTTCTGTTCCACATGCTTTCAGGGTTTTCAGTGCTGCATTTGGAAGCACATGTCTAATATTCCTCTTCAGGGTTCACACTAGTTGAAAAGCACCAAGGATCTAGAAAGGGATAGTTCTACCCATTGATGAAGCTGGTTCCAATATTCATGACTGGTGCTGTGGTTGTGAAGGAGTAGCATAAACTGACTGAAGCAGATGCCTTTCTCCAGGTTTCCCTACTACCAGCTGAATTTAGCATCTCAATCACAAGGAGACCGCTCAGGATGAGGGATAATTGAAGATAGCTTCATTGCAAGTAGATCATATGCCTTCTGCATGAGTGCATAGTCACTCAGTCACGTCTGACTCTTTGTGACCCCCTGGACTGTAGCCCACCAGGCTCTTCTTTCTATGGAATTTTCCCGGCAAGGATACTGGAAAGGGTTGCCATTTATTCTCCAGGGGATGTTTCTGACTCAGGGGTCAAACCCCTATCTCCTGCATTGCATGTGGATTCTTTACCGCTGAGCCACCAGGGAAGCCCAAATAGATCATGTGGTGGTGGTGGTGGTTTAGTTGCTGAGTCGTGTCTGACTCTTGTGACCCCAGTGCTGCTGCTAAATCGCTTCAGTCGTGTCCGACTCTGTGCGACCCCATAGACGGCAGCCCACCAGGCTCCCCCGTCCCTGGGATTCTCCAGGCAAGGACACTGGAGTGGGTTGCCATTTCCTTCCCCAGTGCATGAAAGTGAAAAGTGAAAGCGAAGCCGCTCAGTCGTGTCTGACTTGCCGCAACCCCAGGGACTGCAGCCTACCAGGCTCCTCCATCCATGGGATTTTCCAGGCAAGAGTACTGGAGTGGGTTGCCGTTGCCATCTCATGATCCCAGTATGGATGACATTAAATCTTCACGAGCTATTTAGTCCTAAATCCAAATTAGCATTTGATCCCCAATGGGACTAATACCAGCCTTCCTGGGGACAGATCGTCCTACCCATATGTTCCCCCATCTCTTTTTTATTTAAAAAAAAAAAAAAAACCTTTAGCCTCTTTATCCTTCCCCAAGTTCCAAAGAGCAAATTTAATCAGAGAAATGGGAAAAATGCAGAAACAAAGGAAAGCAGTCAAGCAGGACAAGATTATAGTTTAGCCACAAAACAAAATCAAGGACTTTTAGTTCCTCCTCAAGGGTTACAGATAACACCTTGAGCCACATCCTTGAGTTGTTTTACAGATAGTAAAAACTCCCACCAGGTGGAAGCGGTCAACCATATGCTGGCTAGTATCATGTAGACCCCAGACAGGTTGGAACTAGAAAACTAATAATTGAGATTCCCAAAATACTATGGTGTTACCTCGCTGTCAGCCAATTCAAGAATTGTGCATGAGCTGATCAATCACCCCAAGACCCTATCCCTCACACTGTCCTTATAAACCTTTCCCTGAAAGCTATTGGCAAGTAGTTAGGTCTTTTGAGCACAAACTATCCTGTTCTTTCATGGTATCCTACAATAAATGCTGTGCTTTCCTTCACCACACTGTCAGCAGATTGGCTTTGCTGTGCATTGGGTGAATGCACCCAAATTCACTGAATTTTTCAGAAGGCACAAAATGACACATTCAAATCAAGGAATTTTAGAGCTGTCACCATCAGCTAATTACCATTGGGTAGAAGGCAATGGCACCCCACTCTAGTACTCTAGCCTGGAAAATCCCATGGATGGAGGAGCCTGGTAGGCTGCAGTCCATGGGGTCTCGAAGAGTCAGACACGACTGAGCGACTTCACTTTGACTTTTCACTTTCACTCATTGGAGAAGGAAATGGCAACCCACTCCAGTGTTCTTGCGTGGAGAATCCCAGGGACGGGGGAGCCTGGTGGGCTGCCGTCTATGGGGTCGCATAGAGTCGGACTCGACAGAAGTGACTTAGCAGTAGCAGAATCTTAAGCAAGGCATTGGAAAGCTGAACAGCTTCAATTGATTATAAATTAATGACATAGGATGTTATTAATTATTAAGCTTTGTTGAAATATGCTGAACGTTGTACATAGGGTTTACAGCCAATAGCTGTCATCAGAATGTTTTGAAATTACACCCATGAGAAAAACAGAAAGGTTTTTACCTCCATGCATTTGCAGTTGTTTGCTTGTTTTGCAGTAACCATCAAAACACAGGACATTGATTTATACTATTGAGCCTTGCCTCTTCTGAGAAGATTTAGCCACTTTGAAAAAAAGTCATGTATCTCAAAAAGCCCCTCTTAAAAAGTCAATACTTAAGATACTGATTTTATACTGAAGTATTAAGTTCTTCATTTTTAGGCAGACAGGTAAAAGTATTACATGGTGGGAATTAATACCTTCCATTTTTTAAAAATCTGCATTTATGAAGTGGTTGAGGGGGAGAGGTGTTATTTAAAAACTTAATTAAATGAAGAAATCTTGGAAATAAGTTTCAGATTCTAAGTTGTGTTCAATTCAGTCACTCCATCATGTCCGACTCTTTGCGACCCCATGAACCGCAGCACACCAGGCCTCCCTGTCCATCACCAACTCCGGGAGTTTACTCAAACTCATGTCCCTTGAGTTGGTGATGCCATCCAACCATCTCATCCTCTGTTGTCCCCTTCTCCTTCTGCCTTCAATCTTTCCCAGCATCAGGGTATTTTCCAATGAGCCAGCTCTTCGCATCAGGTGGCTAAAGTACTGGAGTTTCAGTTTCAGCATCAGTCCTTCCAGTAAACACCCAGGACTGATCTCCTTTAGGATGGACTGGTTGGATCTCCTTGCTGTCCAAGGGACTCTCAAGAGTCTTCTCCAACACCACAGTTCAAAAGCATCAATTCTTTGATGCTCAGCTTTCTTTACAGTCCCTCTTCCCTGGTGGCTTAGATGGTAAAGCGTCTGTCTGCAATGCTGGAGACCTGGGTTTGATCCTTGGGTCAGGAAGATCCCCTGGAGAAGGAAATGGCAACTCACTCCAGTATTCTTGCCTGGAAAATCCCATGGACAGAGGAGCCTGGTAGGCTACAGTCCATGGGGTCGCAAAGAGTCAGACACGAGCAACGTTACTTCTTTATAGTCCAACTTTCACATCCATACATGACTACTGGAAAGACCATAGCCTTGACTAGATGGACCTTTGTTTGCAGAGTAATGTCTCTGCTTTTTAATATGCTGTCTAGGTTGGTCATAATTTTTCTTCCAAGGAGTAAGCATAAGTAAACTAAGTTGTTTTGGTTACAGTATTTTTATACATAAAGATATATCCTGACTTGTGTTAGTTTGAAGGACAAAGGTTTAAAAGAAGCCATGTGGAATTTTAAATAGTAGCGCTTATTCAGCTCACTGTGTTATATTCCTCAATAGAACTGTGTGCTTCCCTTTAGAGCTGTTATCTCAGTTCTCAGTGTAACAGTCATTATTGTGACTATTAGGGACCCCCCGTAACCTGTAAGTTCCATATGGCGAGTCCACGCCTGCCTCCCACCGTTATATCCTGACTACCTGACACATTGGATGTCAGCCCTCAGTAAGCAATGGCTGGATGGAGTAATGGGGAAGGATTCTGGCTCCTCTGTCCATGGAATTCTCCTGGCAAGAATACTGGAGTGGGTTGCTTTTTCCTTCTCCAGGGCATCTTCCCCACCCAGGGATGGAACCTGCCTCTCTCGTGTCTCCCGCATTGCAGGCGGGTTCTTTACCACCATGCCACCTGGGAGCGCAAGTTAGTCATTCTAAAAGACCTAAAACGTTGAAGTGTGTTTTCTTTTCTCAGCATCTAGTTGAAGGGATTGATTGGTTACTTCTTCCTGTGTCTTTATTTGTCCAGTATCTCAGTGAAACATTTTGTAGACTCAGAATACTTTGTAAGAAATCCATTGTCCTTTAACAGTTTGTGGCCTTTTAAAAGTCTGGACTCTTGTCCTACAAAGTTTTAAATAATAGTGTGTGCTGAAAAGACCTTAAGGCAACTTAAGCTTATTTATAAAGACTTTTTCCAGTATAGACCCCAGAGCATTACTATAGAATTCCCAGAACCTGCTTATCCCCTCAGAAGTCAAAACAGCTTCTTATTTGTAATTCCTTGGACTCCTTGCCTTTAAAAGAAAAACATCGTGTTTTAGCACAGCACTATATGAAAGTTACTGCTTAAAATTTTAGATGATAACTTTCAGGGTAAATTAATATTAAAAGAACAGTATTGTTTCAATTTTTGAAAAGCACCAGGACCTTAAGTATTGTTTTCAAAATGATGCTTATGCAGCCAACATTTGAGCCTTTAAATTTTGCCTTGTTACAATTTAAAGATGTATTATAAAGTATAAATCTTAGTTGAAATAGTATTAAAACATGTCTCTACTGCGTTGGCAAAAGGAAAGAGAAGCTCTGGAAAATGTTTGAGGTATATACATGTGAGAGGTGGGTGTTCTAGTTTAAAATACTCTGATTATGATGTAAAATATGTCAGAGTTTTTTCATTTGTTTTTAACCCCAGATGTTATTCAGTGTCGAAATGAGTGTTAAAACATAATACAGGGACTTCCCTTGCAGTCTGGTGGTTAAGACTTCAAACTTCTAATGTAAGGGGTACAGGTTTGATGCCTGATTGGGGAACTAAGATCCCATATGCTGTGTGATGCCCCAAAATTGTTTTTTAATTTTTCAATTAAAAAAATAAAACATTGAAAACAGATTGAATGCATGCTAAAGTTGGGAAGTAACCATAAAAACAGGTTTTATGGAGGACAGTATGGTTCATTACACAGCTCTTTATTAGTCTAATTTAACACAGTAATAGATTTTAGAATATATACAGTTGGTCCGCCGTACATTGCCCACAATACAGCTTCTTGAAACTGTGCTTATGCTAGCTATTGAGTGAGCACTCCTTGTCAAATTTCTGGATTACATTCTGTGTTGTCAGTTAATAGTGGAATCACATGATTTAGCAAACAGTTGACCTCGGGGTAGAGTTCATCTGGTCACATAATAACTGAGAGCTGTAACAAAGATGTAGGCTTAAACAATTAGTCAGCATGTTGTACCTCTAGGAGATACCAGTGGGCAGGGCCAGGCTTCTTCAAGAATAATTTTAAACTGGGTCATTCATTCATTAAAGGCCCAAAATTTAAACTCCAGGTAGCATGACTAATAGAATTGTAGTCTGGAGTTTGTGAATTTGGATGAAGAAAATAATTGCATCTGTATTACTAATAACCTTTTCTGGAAATTGAATGTTTCTTTTAATTATGAATGCGAGCAGAAAAACCTACGGCAGTATTAGCATTAACAGAAGTCAGATATTTTCATAAGACATTGCAGTTGTTTTAGGAGAGGGTCAAAAGGCAGCTTAAAGAGATAACTTTTTTGAAATCATGGCAGTTGTGAGACATACCTCTAGATTGTATTACTTAATAGGTTAATAAAGAAGCACTTGTATGTATGTATATTACAGGTCTTTTGCTATCTTGATAAGCTTTTAAATATAAATGTCTTTTTTATGATGCTACATATTTTAACTTATTCATTTAAAAATATTATCCTGAGTAGGAATCTAGCCTGACCTTTTGCCGAAGGAATCCAAAGCAGAAAGAAAGGTTAAAATCCTTTTGTGGAAAGCCTTCAGGTGCCTTTAAGAGCATTCACACCCTAGATTGAAAGCTGCGGAGCCTAGAAAGGACTGAAACCCACCAACTCGTCTTAAAATGTTAGTCCAGGAAACCCAGACTTGATTTTTTTTTTTTTTTTTTTTTTTTTTGCCAGGGTATGAAAAAATGTGAAAAAAACCACTTAAGCCTGCGGGAGGGGAATCCTAGTTTAAATTCCATGATCCATTGGTTCTAAATCAAGGATGTACATTAGACTCCTCTAGGGAGCTATTTATAATCATAGAGCTGAGCCTTATGCCTCAGGATTGCAGTTCAGCAGGTCTGGGTCAGACCTGCACATCTGTGTGTGAAAGGCCCAGAAGTGGTTTTCATACAAACCCGCAAATAAGAAGTGCTTTGAAAGCTTGTTCTTTAAGAACTATTTCAAGTATCACATTTTTAAGGATTTATGTTTGGTTTAAAAAAAAAAAATCAAGAAGTGAGGAAGAGTCACGTTATAGTTTGGAACTTGTAACTGCTTAAGGCATCTTTTGCTGTGGCAAAAGGTGAACCGGTACTTGACCATCCATCCCTGGGAGCCATGAACGTTCTGAAGTTGCATGTATATTTTTCAGGGTAAGGGAACAGTGGCTTTCCTGAGATTTGCAAGGGTATTCATGATCTAAATAAGAAGCAAGAAATAGCTTCCCATATACTGAGATAGTAAAATGTAATCGTGAAGTAAACAAAAGACAAAATTACTAGACCTACTAAGGAAACTTATGAGAATACCATTAATTCTATGATAAAAGCATTGAACTTGAATGATATGACTTTATCATTAATTCCTGGAATCAAAATATTTGTTTTTTGCAACACAAGGCATCATAGGGTGGCAAATAAGTGGTTTGGATGCTATATATACATTAGGGAAAAATAAATATAAAATAAAACTTTATTGAATACATAATTGTATGTAAAAATCCAGTCCCTCGTGGCTCAGTGGTAAAGAATCTGCCTGCAGTGCAGGAGACACAGGAGATGTGGGTTTGATCCCCGAGTCAGGAAGATCCCCTGGAGATGGAAATGGCAACCCACTCTAGTATTCTTGTTGGGAAAACCCCATGGACAGAGGAGCCTTGCAGGCTACAGTCCATGGGGTCCCAAAGAGTCGGACACAACTGAGCACACACACACACACACATGCAAAAATCCAAAACCAAAATAAATGATCATTAAAACAAGACTTAGCTTTCTTTAAAATAAAATAAATTTATTTTAATATTGGACTTACCCCCTACCTTGGACAGTTTTGTGTCCTGGGACCCATATTCTAAAATTATGAAGCAGTAGAAATGTGCTGTGAAATGTAGTTTCCTCCTTGGAACAAGTGAAAAAATAAACTATACTTTAGGGAAAAGTATTTTTAAAGGAATAAAGAAAAGATGCAACCTTTACATTGACAAAAGGAGTTGACAGTTTCAAGTAGGCATGACTGAAGTTTGATGCATATCTGTCCTTTTCTCTGTAATGGTAATTTCCTCCTGCTTTTGGTTTTCTTGCTTTCTCCTTGACCAGAAGTGCCCCTCCACCCACATGCCTACTCCAGAAAGCCACACTTACCTTTGTCTGTGCTTCCATAGAATCTTTTTTTTTCCCTCAAACCTTTTTCTTTTTTTTCCAAATCTGTTTCTTTTTTTTTCTCTGTGCCTCAAGGCATGTGGGATCTTAGTTCCCCAACCAGGGATTGAACCTGAACCCCCTGCATTGGAAGCGTTGACTCTTAAAACCCCTGGACTACGTGGGAAGTCCCTCCGCTGAATCTTGTACATACCTCTGTCTTACAACTTACCGTGCTATATCTTGATTGTCAGTTTCTATATGTCTTGAGAGATTGACTTCGCTACCATTATCCTTGTGTCATTATGCCAGGAATGATGTCTGCTCATTAAATATTTTGCTGAGTAATTACATATGATTGCCACCCAACTCATGCTGCTCACCCATTATTTATTGTACTCGACAGCGGCTCTGTGCCCCTGAATCAGCACATGGATTATGCTTTGGCATTCAAACTCCTGCTCTAGCCGCCCAGGCGAACCTGCTCAGCCCGACTGACAGCTCAGTACAATCAACTGAGTCCAAACTGAGTCTAACAATATTTAGACTGGCCATCAGCCTTCATAGTGGGAGCAAGACCAAGCATGAAGTTGACGACTAAGCCAACCACTCCCTGTTTATGTCTAGGTCCACTTCAGACTCCCAGACTTGCCATCTTATCACTGTCTTAGCAAGATTTCCTTTCTTCTTGGCCTATATTGACTTTTTAAAAAGTTACTTATGTCTGCTCAATTATTGGGTTGGCCAAAACGTTTGTTCAGGTTTTCCATAAGATATTAAAGAAAAATACAAATGAACTTTCTGGCCAACCTCAATATTACTATGGGGCTTCCCTGGTGGCACAGTGGTAAAGAACCCACCTACCACTGCAAGAGATGCAGGAGATGCAGATTTGACCCCTGGGTTGGGACGATCCCCTGGAGTAGGAAATGGCAACCCACTCCAGTGTTCTTGCTTGGAAAATTCCATGAACAGAGGAGCCTGGTGGGCTAGAGCAACTGAGCATTCACACACGATATTATAATCATAAAACTAAATAGGATCCTGAACTAGAAAATAATAATTTCTTATGACATCCAGTGAATTTAGTGGGAACCACATCCCAGGGTTCCTCCAAATCCTTGGATTCAGCCAACCATGGACTGTGTAGTACTGTACTGTTTGTCCATTTATGCCAATTTTTCCCAAGACTGTAGTGTTTACTCTCAGGAAAAATTGCCGTATAAGTGGATCCGCTCAGTTCAAACTCCTGTTGTTCAAGGGTCAGCTGGGATCAGAGAGCAGTTGCCTTTCATCTTGATAAGTGGGGAGGAAAAAAAAAAAGATGGCAGTAGACTTGTTACTTTTTTTTTTCCTTTTGACTTGTTACTTTTATTCCTGGAAAATAGGAACCCTATGGCCCTGAGGGTCCTGAGTGCATCCTGAAGATTTTATGCATCCTCCACGTGGTTTTAGGCATTAACTGATCAATAGTGAAGTCGAACATAAAACTATTAGTACAAGTTAAGACTGAGCTGCATGTATCAGCTGTGCTCTGTAGCCTCAATTTTGGCAGGGAAAGGGCTTGAAACTTACATCTTGTAGCTACTATCAGATTACTAGGAGAATGGTTCATGCTCTCCATTTTATATCTTTTAATTAAGCTGAGGTGGGGGGCGCAGAGTGAGAGCGAGGGAAGAAAAATATGATTTCATCCTGTGTGGATTTTCTAGAATTCCATGGAAGGTGTTGCTTCTGTTTCTATAGTCTCGGAGACTGCTTTCTTTTTTTAAAACTAACTGTGGCTTCATTATGAATTCATTAGTATTATGAACCACCAAGAAATAGTAAAACGACTGTGACATCATGTGCACTTGCCCATGCAAGGCTGAACTTTCACAAAGCAGATACGCAGATTCTCCTGAGGTTCAGGATAGGTCATCAGAAGCCTGAGGCCTCGCGTTGCTTTTTCTCATCAGAGAGAAAAGGAAAAAGCCGCTGGTCTCCTCTCATACCCTACTCACACCTCAGGACCAGGGCTACTGTCCAGGCAGTCTAGCACATGAGGTTGTCTAACCCTTTTCTCGAAGATCAGCGTGGTGAGTGAAAACTCCACGAGGCAGATCACCCCATTCGACCACTTACTCTTCTCTTCCTCTGTGTTTTCAGTGTACCATGGGGGTGTTCATTGCCTACCCTGAGTGGATGCCTGTAGGAATTTGATGTGATGGATGTAAAGACTCTAGCAAATGCTGATTACATTTGCCACTTGATACATAGCTCTCACGGTTGTTGCTTTTTTATTGGGACTAATATGTTAATTTTTTCCCTCTCACAGTGATTCTGCTGTCTTATTTAACTTTTTAAAGCATGAATTTTCTAATGAGCAGTCTGTGTTTCTCCCCTTTCACACTGAGTGTTTTCACTGGTGGTTTCTCTTTTTTCATTTGTTAGCTTTGCCTCAGGCTGCTTTTCTTCCTTATTGAATTAATCTGATGCTAGATAAGAGAGAGCCCAACTGGAAGCGTGCTGGGGGAAGGCTGAATGAGAAGTAGCGTATACTAAACCATACATTTTTAATTAGAATTTGAAGCATTGTTTTAAGTAATCCGAAAAGGTGTATAATAGTCTAAAACCAAAATATGAAGGTTTATAGTCAGCATTTTAAATATTGCATAGTATTAAAATAGTTTTTCTAGCTTTTATATTCAGCTTAAATTTTTTCTTAAAGTTGAGTTTTATAAAAGGGCTAAGATTTTTGTCCCTAGTGAAATGAGAATCAGCACATTTCTAAAGCTGGTTGAGAACACTTTCCAGATTAATGGAAATGAAAATCTGTTGCCAGTAGATATTTTACTGTAGGCTCCTAAGAAATGACCATGAATTCTGTCTCGTCTCCAAACATGTAGATGAAACTGTCATTCTTAAATGCAAATTTAGCTCAATGCTCTCCAACTGATGTAAGTCAAATCAGGATCAGTATTTGTGTAATCCCAGTGTGGGGGTGCCTCTATTGATTGCTGCAAGGAGCAGTGAGTTTTAAGGAACAGCCCACATAGATAGTACTGGCTCTGTCCCAGGGCAGAGTGATGTGTCCACAAACTAAATTCTTAGGAACAAAGCTGTTGGCTTCTGGGAATCCCTGTGAAGTGGGCCAAGGGCTCTGGAGTTGGAGGTGGGAAACTTCCCACTCTGCCAGCAATGGGTGGGTCTGAGATGCTCTCTCATACAGACTTCTTGTGAGTGGGCACCAGACCCTATCCAATCAATTACCTAGGGGTCCGGGGGCGGGGGGACTGTTGGGCTCCCATCCTGGGAAATCTCACTCTGATTAGAAGCAGCAACATCCCCAACATAGGTGATACTGCTTGGGAGTCAGTGGAAGAGGAAGGAAGGGGGCAAGGAGGCAATTCTCTGCTGAAACTAAAGATAATAGAATGGACTTTCTATTATCTTTCTGCCATAGGCAGTAGTGTTTCTGGGATCAATGTATGTCATTGTAAGAACTTTTTCCTTCCTTACAGAAGTGTTGCTCTACCAGATATACAAGTAAAACTTCAGTTAGTCAAGTGGTCTCAGAAGTTCGCCTGTTTAACTGGTTTAACTCACTTAGTCTAGCACAGGGCACGTACACATGGAGGATTTAAAAATCAGCCTTGATGACAAAGATGAAACATGATGTCATTTGTATTTACGCCTATCTCCCTGTATGGTGGAGTTATTATACCATCATGTCATCAATAGGCCTTCCCAGGTGGCGCTAGTGGTAAAGAGCTCATCTGCCAATGCAGGAGACTTAAGAGCCGAGGGTTCAATCCCTGGGTCAGAAGATCCCCTGAGGGAGGGCATGGCAACCCACTCCAGTATTCTTGTCTGGCAAATCCCCATGGACAGAGGAGCCTGGTGGGCTACAGTCCATGGGGTTGCAAAGAGTCAAACACGACTGAAGCAACTTCGCACGTACATACGCACGTATACGCACATGTCATCAGTGCTTGTGTTGCTGAGGCTGATTGATGTATTATTATAGAGCATCGATGCTGATGCAGCAAAAATTGTTTATGACTGGTTACTTGGTGCAAAGACTTAGATACTCATTTAATGTAATCACATTAATTTGATCATTCTGAAGGCCAACATCCATATTTGATTTCAGTGTGACTTTATGAGTAAGATGCTCTAAAATCAGTCTGGTGAGCTGAAAAAGGTAAATGCTTCCTTTTTGAAAACAACTCCCACTGAGATAGTTGTCAGCCATCCTTATCTTTCTTTTTCCTACTTTGAGTTCAGTTCAGTTGCTCAGTCGTGTCTGACTCTTTGTGACCCCATGGACTGCAACATGCCAGGCCTTCCTGTCCATCACCAACTCCCAGAGTTTACCCAAATTCATGTCCATTGAGTCAGTGATGCCATCCAACCATCTCATCCTCTGTTGTCCCCTTCTCCTCCTGCCTTCAATCTTTCCCCCAGCATCGGGGTCTTTTCTAATGAGTCAGTTCTTTGCATCAGGTGGCCAAAGTATTAGAGTTTCAGCTTCAACATCAGTCCTTCCAATGAATATTCAGGACTGATTTCCTTTAGGATGGACTGGTTGGATCTCCTTGCAGTCCAAGGGACTCTCAAGAGTCTTTGCAAACACCACAGTTCCAAAGCATCAGTTCTTTGGCGCTCAGCTTTCTAGTAAATGCTTGTCCATGGTGTTTTCAGATGATGAAAGATGTTGTTGTTTAGACATATGAAACATGAAATTTTTATCGGGCATCAGTAGTTGCCATAATTTGGCACTGAACATTATTTTACAAAGTCAAGTTCAGCCTGCCTTCTACAAACATCTTGCCTAAGGAAAACTGAATAGTATATTCAGAGGTACTGAACTGAGCAACATATGAGTGACTGTTTCTCAGATATTTAAACTGAAATGGCTAATGACACGAAGTGAACTTCCTTTCTCAGCTAGTTCTAAAGTATGATCACCTATGACCTTTGCCTTAGGCATATTTGCTAGACTTCTGTGGTGTTTAAAAAAAAAAAGATAGCAATTCCCTGTGATATAATTGTTAGGTTTCAGAAGTTCATTTGTGCATTGGCTGTTTGAACACTGGAACACATTCATATTATAAAAATATTACATGTGCAACTGGTTACCCTCAAAAGCCTATTTAACCTGGTAGCAATGTTATCATAGAATCTCTGTTTTTAAAAACTCAATTATTCCACAGTTTCTAGGCATCTGTACTAATAGTACAACGGTGGTACTGGTAGCTTAGTCACTAAGTCATGTCCGATTCTCGTGACCCCATGGACTGTAGCCCACCAGGCTTCTCTCTCGATGGGATTTTCCAGGCAAGAACACTTGAACAGATGGCCGTGTCCTTCTCCAGGGGATCTTTCCCCACCAAGGGACTGAACCTGCATCTTCTGCTTGGCAGGTGGATTCTTTACCACTCAGCTACGAGGGAAGCCCCGATAGTACAGTGATCTACCCTTAAATTGCTCGTATTCTGTATCGAAACCTGAGTTTCCCTCTCTCCCTGTCCCTTCTTCCTGCCCTGCCTTCACCCAACCGTAATTGCTGTCCTACCTTAATCTACATGAAGACCAAACAACACCCCAGCTTCTCCCAACCTCACTATTTACAGAAAGCCCACACCCTTTTGAAAATTGTCTAAGGATTTTTCACTGCTCTAAAATGAATGAGGTAGAATAGCAAGCGTGTTTGAAGAAGTCTTGGGCTTGTGCTTCATTTGTAAATTACAAAGAAACCATTTGCTCTGTTGCTCCAAGATTATTCCTGGCTCATCCAGGCAGAGTGGTGGGTTTGAGGGGCAGTCCCATACTTTACCAAGGCTTCACTGAGATACATTCACACCTCACTAACAACCTCGGATAGTTTTTTAAACATGTTCCTTTCTGACAATGATTCTACTGGAATTTTGAAAAACAGAGCATGTTCTTAGTCAAAGAACAAGGTGGAGAGACAGTCAAGGCCAGTGACTGGTGACCAGTAACAAGGCCAGTGTTCCTGGACTTCAGGAATAGCAGTCTGGCTTACAGCAGCTCTGTTCCTCCCCATCTCCTCTGAGTATCTGTTGAATTTTTTCCTGGAGGAGCTGTCTATACAGATTTACCCTCCCAATCTTCCTCACCCCTCTCCTGACTTCTCTAACTACTGTAGCTCCCAACTCCCAAATAGAGATTGTCAAGTAAGAAATGGCCTCACAAAATGCATTCCAAAAGCACTTCGAAGAAAGGAGTCAGTTTATCAGCTTAGTTCTGGCTTAGCTCTTTGTGACCCTGAAAAACCTTAAAGCTTAGGCAGATTTAGGACTTGTAATTGGATTCTCTTGTTTGGAATGGGTGTAGCATACTTCAAATGAATATTCGTATTAGAAGACAAGCATGTACGTTGCAGCCTATAAACCAAATAGCTGTTAGTGCTCTGTACTATAAAGAGCCCTTCCACCTGGCCTGATACCGTTTGCCAGGTTGGGACACCTGCCACACAGTCACCTTTGTCCTTCCGTGAGTTGGCCAGCTTCTGCAAAACTGTTTCCTTGTTTTTGAGACTGAGAGCCTTTCCTTTAGTTTTTGTTCTCATGTGTTACTATGTTTAGATATGCAGTAGGTTCTAAAATTTGAAATCCTCTATATGGGAATATTTTGAGTGTGGCAAATTAAAGAAATTGATCAAATAAAATGCCACGTCTAGTAGAAAGATAATAAAGAGAGCAGAACACCATGTTTTAAATTTCACTTTTCCTTTCCTGCAGAAGGCTGGAAGGAAACTTTGTGATTTAAATCCCTCTTCTTGGTCTGGTACCGAACTTCTGGTCATTTACTGTGTGAGCGTAGCAAGGTCTGGACTCCATCACACTTCTTTGCACTCCAGGGTAGTTGGACAAGGAAATGGCAACCCACTCCAGTATCCTTGCCTGGAAAATCCCATGGACAGAGGAGCCTGGCAGGCTGCAGTCCTTGGGATCGCAAAGAGCCGGGCACAACTGAGCAACTGACACTCCAGGGTAATTATTTCAGAGTTGTTATTGGTCAGTTGCTCAGGCATGTCTGACTCTTTGTGAACCCATGAACTGCAGCACACCAGGCTTCCCTGTCCCTCACCGTCTCTTGGAGTTTGCTGAAACTCATATCTATGGAGTCAGTGATGCCATCCAACCATCTCATCCTCTGTCACCCTCTTCTCCTCTTACCTTCAGTCTTTCCCAGCATCAGGGTCTTTTCCAGTGAGTCGGCTCTTCGTATCAGGTGACCAAATTATTGGAGCTTCAGCATTAGTCCTTCCAACAGATATTCAGGGTTGATTTCCTTTAAGATTGATTGGTTTGATCTCATGCTGTCCGAGGGACTCTAAAGAATCTTCTCTAGCATCACAATTCAAAAACATCAATTCCATGGCACTCAGCCTTCCTTATGATCCACCTCTCATATTCCTACATGACTACTGGAAAAACCATAGCTTTGATTATACAGACCTTTGTCAGCAAAGTAATGTCTCTGCTTTTTAATACGCTATCTAGGTTTGTCATAGTTTTTCCTCCAAGGAGCAAGTTCTTTTAATTTCATGGCTGCAGTCACCATTCACAGTGATTTTTGAGCCCAAGAAAATAAAATCTGTGACTATTTTCCATTTTTTTCCCCGTCTATTTGCCATGAAGTGACGGGACCGGATGCTATGATCTTAGTTTTTTGAATGTTGAGTTTTATGCCAGCTTTTTCACTCTCCTCTTTCACCCTCATCAACAGGCTCTTTAGTTCTTCTTCACTTTCTGCCATTAGAGTGGTATCATCTGCATATCTGAGGTTGTTGATATTTCTCCCAGAAATCTTGCTTCCAGCTTGCGCTTTATCCACCCTGGCATTTTATATGATGTGCTCTGCATATAAGTTAAATAAGCAGGGTGACAATATACAGCCTTGACACACTCCTTTCACAAATTTGAACCTCTCCATGTCCCGTTTAACTGTTGCTTCCTGACCTGCATACAGGTTTCTCAGGAGGCAGGTAAGGTGGTCTGGGATTCCCATCTCTTTAAGAATTTTTCACAGTTTGTGGTGATCCACACAGTCAAAGGCTCTAACATAGTCAATGAAGCAGTATAGATTTTTCTGGAATTCCCTTGCTTTTTCTATGATCCAGGGGATGCTGGAAATTTGATTTCTGGTACCTCTGCTCTTTCTAAATCAGCTTGTATAGCTGGAAGTCCTCGGGTCACATACAATTAAAGCCTTGAAGGCTTTTGAGCGTAATCTTGCTAGCATGTCAAATAAGCACAATCGTACAGTAGTTTGAACATACTTTGGCATTGCCCTTCTTTGAGATTGGAATGAAAACTGACCTTTTCCAGCCCTGAGTATTCCAAATTTGCTGGCATACTGAGGAGTGCAGAACTTTAAAACAGCATCATCTTTTAGGATTTGAAATAGCTCTGCTGGAATTCCATCACCTCCCCTAACTTTGTTCATAGTACTGGTTCCTAAGGCCCGCTTGACGTCAAACTCCAGGACGTCTGGCTCTAGGAGAGTGACCACACGATCATGGTTATCTGGGTCATTAAGACCTTTTCGTACAGTTCTTCTGTGCATTCTGGCCACCTCTTCTTAACCTCATCTGCTTCTGTTAGGTCCTTGCTATTTCTCTCCTTCATTGCGCTCATCTTTGCATGAAATGTTCCCGTGGTATCTCTTAAAGAGATCTCTGGTATTTCTTGAAGAGATCTCTAGTCTTTCCCATTCTATTGTTTTCATCTATTTCTTTGCATCGTTCACTTAAGAAGACTTTCTTATCTCTCCTTGCTATTCTTTGGAACTCTGCATTCAAATGGATATATGTTTCCTTTTCTCCTTTGTCTTTCTTAGCTTTTTGTAAGGCAGCCTCAGACAACCACTTTGCCTTTTTGCATTTCTTTTTCTATGGAATGGTTTGGGTCACCGCCTCCTATATAGTGTTACGAACCTCCATCCATAGTTCTTCAGGCACTCTGTCTACCAGATCTAATTCTTTGAATCTATTTGTCACCTCCACTGGATAATCATAAAGGATTTGATTTAGTTCATACCTGAATGATCTAGTGTTTTTCCCTACTTTCTTCAATCTAAGTCTGAATATTTTAATAAGGATCTCATGATCCTAGCCACAGTCGCATTTCGGTATTGACCATCTGGTGATGTCCATCTCTGGCGATGTGTCGAGTTATCTCTTGTGTTGCTGGAAGAGGGTGTTTGCTATGACCACTGTGTTCTCTTGGCAAAACTCTGTTAGCCTTTGCCCTGCTTCATTTTGTACTCCAAGGCCAAACTTGCCTGTTACTCCAGGTATCTCCTGACTTCTGTCTGTTGCATTCCAATCCCCTACGATAAAAAGGACATCTTTTTTTGGTGTTAGTTCTAGAATTATTTAATAGAGTCGAATGTATTTTCAGACCACAAACTGTATACCCCTGATAGTCACTAGCAGAGTAGGTCCTAGTACAGCATCTCTGCAGAGCTGCTGAGGTGGGAATCGGCACCACGGGTGTCATCAGCTTCCTCCCCAGCTTGTCACCACTGGCTGACAGAGGAAGGAGCAGCTTCCGCCTTCCACGCTTCTCAGCGCTTTCTGATTTAACAGCCTGTGATTCTGGCTTCGAAGTGGGCACGAAGGCGGCCAGGAAGTCTTCTACCTTTTGCTGCTCTGCTCCATTCCCTGTGCAGAGAAGGCGCCAGAGAAGCAATTCGATTTCCACTCAACCCACAACATCTCACATCAGTGTTGGCAGAAGCCACAGCTCGAACCAATGCAGGTTTGGCTTGGAAAACCGAGAGGGAAAGTGGCACCTGGATCCACTGGAGCAACCTGGTTTGTCCGCTTCTGATTCAGACCTAGCACTGTGGCTCCTGGCGGATTCCCTTCCTGCCTTTGCTGGCTTTCCCCTTTCTCCCAGGAAAGTCAAGTTGCCTTGGAGTTTTCTTGGTAGTCCTCCTCCTCGGCAGTTGGTTGCCTTCTCAGTAGAATCCAGACTGGCGAGAACAGAGAGGCCTAAATTGCAAAAGACGAATTTACCAACGCCAGAGGCAAGAGATCAGGTGCTGGTGTTGAATATAAATTATACTCAAGCAGGAAGATTCAGATAACTTGAAGTTAGCAAGCAAGACAGGGAATTACTGTTATTTAATTACTTCAGTCATGTGTTGGAAATGATGAAATGCAGTGCAGTTAAAGAAGGAACTTGAAAAGTAGGCTGAGGTTAAAAAATTCAACAGAAAAGTAAGTATCGTGATGTTTTGAATAAATTAAATGTAAATACAAATATGCACATAGACCTTTTTTTCCAGAGAGAGAAGAGGGGAAAGGAAGGGGCTTCTATTTTTAATTTACAACTTTTATGTACAATTTGACTTTGCTAACCATAGAAGAGACATTTCTTTTTAACATAAAAAGAATAAATGGGTGATTCAGGTGGTGGAATTATGGACCTTTCAAATTTGTACCTCCATAGTCTTTATATTGTATAGAAAAGCTAGTAAATGCTATTTTTTAAAATATACTAATTCAATTGAAACTTTTTATTTCCTTTTATAGGCAAGTGTATGATTAATACCCACTCTGATAGCTTCTCTCTCAACAGTTCTATAAATGTAACTTAGTCCCTGAACCAGCCTTTGAGTGCTTCTGTGCAGTGTAAGCAGTCATACAGAGGGCCTTAGGATACTATCAACAGCTGGTGAGAAAAAGTAGAATTGTGGCTAGGAGTTACCAAGAGCTATTCCAGATGACCAAGTTTGTTCTGGGGGAAACCTTCACATTCTTTTCAGAAATACTGTCTTCTAAGTTGGAATTCCTCTGATTTCTACCACAAATGATGTTATTAAAACCACCTGATCTGGAGACTTCCCTGGTAGTCCAGTGGCTAAAACTGTGCTCCCAATGCAGGGGATTTGATCCTTGGTCAGGGAACTAGATCCCACATGCCACAACTAAAGATCCTGCATGCTGGAACTAAGACCCAACACAGCCAAATAAATAAATAAGTTTAAAAAAGACTGATCTGGCATCTTTGCTCATTTTTTTTTTCCTACTGCTATTTTTCAAATCTAAATGCAAATCTGCTTTAATATGCTAAACCAGCCCCTGTTTTGCTTTCTGACTTCTGGAAGAAATTGGAGTAAGTCACGATGCATCAGATGAAGGCAGTGCTAAAACACGAAGCATGTACAGACTCCCCAGTGTCAAGCCTGCTCATGAACACCTTGAATGAAAAGCCCTTCTCTAAGACATCGTGCATGAGATATTTTTATCATCTAACCACCACCTAGCTCTGTGTGCCCTTTTTCCCCCCTTTCTGGTTCCTCACTGTCCTTTGGAGCCTTTTATTATCCCCACCTAAATGAAATCCTCTGCCTTTTCTGAATCTCACACACCTTCTAAGCCGGCTTGGAGCACCCCCTCCAGCCCTCAGTGATGTCTGACTGAGCTCCAAGGAGGTGATAATTGAGAAGTAGAGGAAGTGGAAGCCAGCAGGTTGGGCTGGGCCCCAATTTTGGAAGCTATTTGGAAGTTCAGCTCTTGGCCTTCATTCTGTAGTGAAAACTCTATCAGGTGGCGGCAGTTGTTATTCAGTTGCTAAGTCACGTCCAACTCTGCCGCCCCGTGAACTGCAGCACATCAGGTTTCCCTGTCCTCCACTATCTCCCAGACCTTGCTCAGATTCATGTCCATGGAGTCAGTGATGCCATCCAACCATCTCATCCTCTGCCACCCCTTTCTCCTTTGGCCTTCAGTCTTTGCCAGCATCAAGGTCTTTTCCAGTGAATCAACTCTTCACATCAGGTGGCCAAAGTATTGGAGCTTCAGCTTCAGCATCAGTCCTTCCAATGAACATTCAGGGTTGATTTCTTTTAGGATTGACTCATTTGGTCACCTTGCAGTCCAAGGGACTCTCAAGAGTCTTCTCCAGCACGGTGATTTAAAAGCATCAGTTCTTCGCCACTCAGCTTTTATGGTCCACCTCTCACATCCCTGTATGACTACTGGAAAAATCATAGCTTTGACTGTATAGACATTTGTTGGCGAAGTAATGCCTCTGCTTTTTAATACACTGTCTAGGTTTGTCATAGCTTTTCTTTCAAGGAGTAATGTATTTTAACTTCAGACTAAGGGTAGCTTTTCATTGTGAATACAAGATCTAGAAAATAAAGTGACTTAAACAAATTAGGTTTTTATTTTGTTTTCTTGCCGACAGCAAACATGCTAATACTTGTTCAGCAGCTTAAAAATGGCAGGGTCACGTTTCTGTTATTCCCGTCACCTCTTTGTCATCGTTGCCTTCTGGTTATAAGGTGAATGGATGCTCTACTTTGAACATCACAGCGAGATTCAAGGCAGAAAGAAAAAGACGGGAGAGGAGCAGACCCACCAGGTCTGCTTCTCATCTAGGAGCTTTCACAAACCCCACCAGCAATTTCAGTTTTCAGCTTTTCAGCCAGAGCTGTGCTTTATGGCCAATCAGGGTTCTATTAGAAAGAAGCATCAGAGAATGTATCTTTCTTGGATAACCAGCACAGATCTGTACAGAGCCCTCCCTGTGCAAGCTGGCACTATGAATTTCCACACAAGAAATAGTGTATCAAGCATTTCCCCCAGTTTATTAAACAATAAAGCATAGTTTCTGCCTTGCCTCTCATGAGATTATCAGTATTTAGAACTTTTGAAAATAAACATTCTAAAAGTCACATAAGATACAATGAAGTCAAATGCTCCATAATGTGGGGCAGCCTATGAGTGAGCAAAAGTCACAGCAAGAAATGTGTTGAAGGTAGGGTAACTAGAAGAGATTTTAGGAAAAAGAGACTTGAGCTGGACTGTGAAAAATGGTCTGGATTCCGTATGATACCATAATGGTGGATACATGACGTTATACATTTTTCAAAACCCAAAACAACACCAAGCATGAACGTTGATGTGAACTATAGACTTCAGGTGATGATGAGGTGTCAGTGTAGGTTCATCATTGAAACAAATGTCCCACTCAGTGAAGGAGGTTGATGGTGGGAGAAAGTGTGTCTGTGTAGAGGCAGAGGTTACATGGGAGTTCTCTAAACTTTCTGCACAATTTTTAGGTAAACCTAAAACTCTCAAAAATAAAGACTGTTTTAAAAAAAATAGTAAGATGGATTAAATAGTTGGAGAGATGGCGAGACTGGTGATCCAAGGAGAGAAGAAAAACTATTCATGACACACAAATGTAGAAATGACTACAGCATCAGACAGCATGGTGAGACTAGGTTGGCCAGTCATTTTATGAAGTTTGCTCAGCGTTCAATTGTTCTTTCGATGAATTTGTAGGGGAGAAAGTGGTCTCCCCGTCCTATTCCTCTGCCATCTTGGCTCCTCACCCTAGCCAGTCATTTTAAAACAACCTTTAAGTTAAATGTTCAGTAGTTACCTGAAATGAATTGGAATAACTTTTAACATTTCACTATTTACCATTCATTCCTATTGAGTCTGCCAATGTTAACATAAAAAAGTTTAAAGTTAAGTATTTTACTATCTTCTGCAGAGGAGGAATGATTAATGATTAATATTCTGCAACCATGTGTATATGGGAAGAACAGATTACTCATTTATTCAACTAATACAGGATTAAAATTACTTTCACATTTCTTTGCAAAACTGATATTTAAAACTAAATCTACTGCTTATTTGGGACTCTTTCTAAGAATTGTACACTTACTACCTTGATAATTTTACTTTATATTTAAGTACAAAATCTTTTCTGTTTTGTGGCCAAAAAAGCATTTTTTAAAACTCTGGCATTAGCCATTTTAGTTTTCTTTCAAGTTAAGTTATAATCCTGTTAAAAGTAAAAACAGCTTCTTTCAGTTGGTGACTTTAATTAAGGGGAGTAAAATAAAGTCGAGTTCTAATTATTTTTCTTTCATAAATTATTTAAACAGTTGCTTTTAATTACACACCAAATTTAATTGAATTGGATCTAATTTGATCAGCTCCCTATCTAGCTGTTGAAATTTAGACAATTAACTGCAATCTGTAATTTACCATTTCTCAGTGATACTGGAAAACAGTATGGTTAGGGTTTTCACCCTTTTTCTATATTTTGCCCTGTACTTTGCTTAATCATAAACGTTATTCATATTACAGGTCAAAGATCATTTGTGAAACGGCTTGCACTGTGACTAGTAAATATCGCCAGGAAAATACGTCACCCACAGGGATGAAAAGGCTTATCTTTTAATCTGGTTATATTAATACAGGTGAAAAATACAGCATTTTCTCTGTTGATTATAGTGTTGCCTCCATCCGGCTGGAGGAAGGCTTTTGTTTATCTTTTGTTAACTTTTAAATAAAAGCCTCTTGGGTGGAATTTAAAGTGTGTAGTGAGTGTTTACTTCTGTTGGCTAAATGTATCAGGAGGACTTTGTAACACAAATCAAGAATCTGCTTTTGGTGATAAACAAAACAGCTTGAGAAATAATTCTCAGTCACTTCCACAAAATACATGGAACATGTGCTTTTCTGAAATGCTTTTCATTTCAGCTAAGATAGATTTTTTTTTTTTTTTGGCTTTTTAACAAACAGATTATCAAAACATATCTATTAAGTTGCTTTGGAAAAAAGACTGGAGTTCACAAAACTCTCAAAGATGAAATGCCTGTTGCACAGAGTGTCCGATGTTTCTAGCCAGAGACTGTACTCAGGCTTTGTCCCAGGCAGTATAGGTGGTATACTGTTGGAGATTGACCCTCTGTTCCCCAGATATTCACTATTAAGTGATGGTGGTGGTTAAGTCGTTAAATCGTGCCCAACTCTCGAGTCCCCATGGACTGTAGCCTACCAGGCTCCTCTGTCCGTGGGATTCTCCAGGCAAGAATACTGGAGTGGGTTGCTATTTAAGTGAAAGTCGCTCAGTCGTGTCTGGCTCTTTGTGACACCATGGACTGTACAGTCCATGGAATTCTCCAGGCCAGAATACTCTAGTGGGTAGCCTTTCCCCTCTCCAGGGGATCTTCCCAACCCAGGGATCAAACCCAGGTCTCCTGCATTGCAGGTGGTTTCTTTACCAGCTGAGCCACAAGGGAAGCCCTCACTACAAGTGGTACTGAGCAAACCTTTCTATTATGTGGCTGCCAAAACAGTCATTTGATTTTGAGGCTTGCCTAACACATTGTCAGCACCATCCTAGAATTACATTAGTTTTTGATTTCTGACACAGAGTGATGTAACTGTGATCTGACAGTTCTCTTGGTCACCTTTTTTCTACCATATCTGCTGGAGAAGGGATAGGCTACCCACTCCAGTGTTCTTGGGCTTCCCTCATGGCTCAGCTGGTAAAGAATCTGCCTGTGATGTGGGAGACCTGAGTTCAGACCTGGGTTGGGAAGATCCCCTGGAGAAGGGAATGGCTACCCACTCCAGTATTCTGGCCAGGAGAAGTCTCAAAGAGTCAGACAGAATACGCGACTTTCACTTTTTCACCATCTTAGCCGCCTTCAAAAAGTGAGCAAATGTATCCTTTTTACTTGTCATTAATACTTTCTCTTCTTGGGCTTTTGCCACAGTTTGTTTGGGTACACTATCTTCAATTTCTTGCTCTCTTGTTTCCTTCTCAGGCGTTTTATTCAGTGTCAATTCTATGCCAGATGGTGGGCTAAATACTAAAGGTACGGAGCTGATAAAGATGAAGGCACCATCCTTGCCCTCAAGTTCCTCGGGTTTGGTAGAAATTATCGTAGTTCTGGAAGCACCTGGCCAAGCGTCAAAGACTAAATTAGCCTGTCACTCCCCTTACTTGGAGAGCATCTATGGTTCTTCAAGGTCAGAATATGATGTCTATGTGTGTGTGTGTGTGTGTGTGTTCAGTTGCTTAGTCATTTCTGACTCTTTGCAACACCATAGACTGTAGCCCGCCAGGCTCCTCCGTCCATGGGATTTCCCAGGCAAGGATACTGGAGTTGGTTGCCATCTCCTCCTCCAAGGGATCTTCCTGGCCCAGGGATCGAACCTGCGTCTCCTGCTTGGCAGGTGGATTCTTTACCACTGAGCCACCTGAGAATTTAAGTATGATGTCTGTGATTAGACATCAACTCTTTGGAGTAAACAAGTAGCTTACTCCTTATCCCTTAAAAATATCTTGGTAACCTGGTAGAATTATCTGTTGCAATTATTTAAATAATATTTATATCTTTCTTATTGTGTACTTTGACAAACAAAATGGATTTTTATAGAAAAGATTATGTTGGTATTTTATCTTGTTGTAGACAACACTTCAGTGCAACTGAAGTTTCTTTCTGGAAGTTGATTGATTACAAACTGTTAATAAACGCCAACATGTGTCTGTTCCATTCTTCATGCCTTCTTTTCAGTTTTGTAGATGAGTGATGTTTTCGGTGGATTCTGTTCCCATACATCACATAACTTCACACAGTGTTTGGTTTATATTAATATTTGAAAAATCAGTGTCTCTACATTGGATTTGTATTATCTCAGTATTGGACAGATTTCTTTGTTTTTTGGATGAATATCATTTTTCATAACTGTCATAACTTCATTTCTTCATAATGAAAAATAAATTATCAGAAAGGGATTTTCAATCACTATTCATTGTTGCTGGATGAGCTCCCTCTAAATTTTAAAACCTCCACAGGGTCTTACAAGCCTCTAATGTAGTCTAGTGGGGCTGCTGAGTCGTTAGTTTTTGTTCTATTTGGAATGTGTGAAGTGCAAAAAAAAAGTAAGTCTTAATTGAGTCATTTCTGTCAATATGAATAAGGAGGATGCAGTGTATGTCCCAGATACACATTATCGTCAAATGTTCTCATTTAATTGCATTTGTTTTTGCAACAAGAAGTGAGCAAGAGTGCTGGATAAATGGTTCATTGTTCTTATTGTTGCGTCAATTTGAACGTGACCAGATGTCGCAGCATGCCACAAAGTGGGTCTGTTCTGGTGCAGAAGGGTAAATCAGACTGCACTGTTTCTCAGCATCTCTAGTTACATATGTCGCCATGGTGCAGTACCTGTAAGTTTGTATAGTGAAGTGACTGCTTCCTAGTTTTGCCAATGAAAGAATAAAGATACTCATCAGCAGCTACCCACATCACCTGCCTGTGTATCACCTTCAAAAACACCCCACCTGTTTCCCAGCCAGGCCCTGTTCCTCCATTCTCTACTTCCTCTTCCTGCTCGCTGCTTTTGCTTCCTGGAGCTTGTGGCTGGGTCTCCATTTCCTGCAGGGTCTGAAGCCGGGGAGACCTGGAGCACCCACGCAGGGTCCCTGTGCAGCCCGCCCCCCCTGTCCGGGCTCCCACGGGGACAGCCACAGCCACACTGACCCTGCTCGTCCTCGGCTCCCTGATGCTTCAGCCACAGACAGAAGTTTCAAAACACACTCACTCGTGGCACTTTCCTCCCTTGATAGTTAAATAGTCATCTCTTGGTACAGGTTAAGGGAAAGTGGGAACACCTGCATAATTATTAAATTGTGCAGAAAGTGGAGTTCTTAAGATGTGGTTTTAGTTGGATTTCCTTTTTATTAAGATGATAACCTTTTTGAATACATTTCCAGCCGGCTTGTGGGGCCTTGCCTTTCATTTACCCAGAATCTGCTGAAGCTAGATTAGCTCACAGCTGGAAGTGCCATCTGGCACTCTTGTGACTTCCCGTTGCCTTCATCACAAATTCCAAGCTCTTGGAACCTCAGGGGGCGCTGACCTCGCGCTGTTGGTCTTATTTTCACCTGCCTGCCTTCCTACACCCCCGGCCTGATGGGACAGTCCCTTGGTGCACTCTCCTTTATGTGCCTCAGTAGCTTTGCACATGCCCTGCCCTCGCCAGGAGGATTCTCGGCATCCCCTTCACGTATCCATTTTCTCTCCATTCATCAAAATCTTTATTCAGTGACATTCCCATCTCTACTACCCTCTGTAGTAAGGCCTCCCACCTCTGATTCCCTCTAACACTGTATCATTTGTTTGGTTACTAGTCCTCTGTAGTGTATCGATTCTTGAAAACTCATTTGGTCTGTTGTTGTAAATGCCTATATTTGCATATTGTCTCCACCAATGAGGATCTTGCAGGTAGATGCTATGTCCTCAGTTCAGTTCAGATGCTCAGTCATGTCTGACTTTGTGACCCCATGGACTGCAGCACACCAGGCTTCCCTGTCTATCACCAACTCCTGGAGCTTGCTCAAACTCATGTCCATTGAGTCGGTGATGCCATCCAACTATCTCATCTTCTGTTTTCCCCTTCTCCTCCAGCCTTCAATCTTTCCCAGCATCAGGGTCTTTTCTAATGAGTCAGCTGTTCATATCAGGTGGCCAAACTATTGCACTTTCAGCTTCAGCCTCAGTCTTTCCAATGAATATTCAGCTTGCAGTCCAAGGGACTCTGAAGAGTCTTCTCCAACACCACAGTTCAAAACCATCAATTCTTTGGTGCTCAGCTTTCTTTATAGTCCAACTCTCACATCCATAGAGGACTAGTGGAAAAACCATAGCTCTGACTAGATTGACCTTTGTTGGCAAAGTAATGCCTCTGTTTTTTAATATGTTGTCTAGGTTGGTCATAACTTTTCTCTCAAGGAGCAAGCATCTTTTAATTTCATAGCTGGAGTCACTATCTGCAGTGATTTTGGAGCCCAAGAAAATAAAGTCTGTCACTGTTTCCATTGTTTCCCCATCTATTTGCCTTGAAGTAATGGGACTGGATGCCATGATCTTGGTTTTCTGAATGTTGAGTTTTAAGCCAGCTTTTTCACTCTCCTTTTTCACTTTCATCAAGAGGCTCTTTAGTTCTTCTCTTTCTGCCATAAGGGTGGTGTCATCTGCATAGCTGAGGTTATTGATATTTCTCCCAGCAATCTTGATTCCAGCTGGTGCTTCATCCAACCCAGCATTTCGTATGATGCACTCTGCGTATAAGTTAAATAAGCAGGGTGACAATATACACCTTTGATGTTACATTGATGTACTCCTTTCCCAACTTGGAACCAGTCTGTTGTTCCATGTCTAGTACTAACTGTTGCTTCTTGACCTGCATACAAATTTCTCAGGAGGCAGGTAAGGTGGTCTGGTATTCCCATCTCTTTCAGAATTTTCCAAAGTTTATTGTGATCCACACAGTCAAAGGCTTTGGTGTAGTCAGTAAAGCAGAAGTAGATGTTTTTCTGGAACTCTCTTGCTTTTTCAGTGATGTGGTGGATGTTGGCAATTTGATCTCTGGTTCCTCTGCCTTTTCTAAATCCAGCTTGAATATCTGGAAGTTCTCGGTTATGTACTGTTGAAGCCTGGCTTGGAGAATTTTGAGCATTACTTTGCTAGCGTGTGAGATGAGTGCAGTGGTGCAGTAGTTTGAACATTCTTTGGCATTACCTTTCTTTGGGATTGGAATGAAAACTGACCTTTTCCAGTCTTGTGGCCACTGCCGAGTTTTATAAATATGCTGGCGTATTGAGTGCAGCACTTTAACAACATCATCTTTTAGGATTTGGAATAGCTCAGCTGGAATTCCGTCACCTCCCCTAACTTTGTTCATAGTGATGCTTCCTAAGGCCCAGTTGACTTCACACTCCAGGATGTGTGGCTGTAGGTTAGGGATCACACTGTCATGGTTATCTGAATCATTAAGATCTTTTTTGTATAGTTCTGTGTATTCTTGCCACCTCTTCTTAATATCTTCTGCTTTTGTTAGGCCCATATCATTTCTGTCCTTCATTGAGCCCATCTTTGCATGAAATATTCCCTTGGTATCTCTAATTTTCTTGAAGAGATCTCTAGTCTTTCCCATTCTATTGTTTTCTTCTATTTGTTTGCATTGATCACCAAGGAAGGCTTTCTTATCTCTCCTTACTATTCTTTGGAACTCTGCATTCTGATGGGTATATCTTTCCTTTTCTCTTTTGCCTTTCCCTTCTCTTTTTTTCTCAGCTATTTGGAAGACCTCCTCAGACAACCATTTTGCCTTTCTGTGTTTCTTTTTCTTGGGGATGGTCTTGATTACCACGTCACGTACAATGTCATGATGCTAGGTCCTACAGTCTTTGTATTCTTAGCGCATGGCACAGTGGCCAGCCCATAGAAGTGTCTGTAAATTTTTACTGAAAACATTATGTAACATTTCTGAGTCTGGGAATACTGTGGTTCCATTGACAGTAAGAAGGAGACCAGGTTGGCTCATTTTGTGAGGATGGTTAGTTCAACTTTTGACATAGTTTCAAGTGATAGCAGAGATACCTGAGCGTATATTCCCTAGGGGTGGAAGACTGTTTATAAATGCAAGGCATATTTATAAATCCAGACTGGAAAGTGACTGAGGTCAAGATTGTGCTTTAGGCCATAATGGGGGAGAATATTTCTGCAAGGAGAGGAATTACTGGGGGAAACCAAAGCTCCCTAGAATTAGACGTCTGGAAAAGGAAAAAATTGTAGAAAAGATGTATTTTTCACTTAAGATTTTCCCAATACTGAGCACAAGGTGTCCCACAGAGTAGGATATCGACTGAATAAATGTGAAGAAAACTGAAATAAAGTAGAAAATTAAACCTAGGTTTCTCTAGTGCTGACTCCCATGAGCTTTGATCATTCCTGCACAACTTCACAAACAATTAGGAGGAATTTAAACTGAAAAGCTCTCTCCTTGTGGAATAATCAGAAAAGTCATTAGAAGTTATGAGATTGCATTATGACTTTCTTATTCTAATGCAAGTTTTATAAATAATGTTAGATAAAACATTTAATAGCAATGACTTAAGTGTTACAATATTCCTGGCAGCTCTTTTAGAATAAATTTTAACTGTCAAGTAAATAAGCAAAAGGATTTCATACAGTAGAACATTAGATGAAACACTCTGAATTACCTGAGAATCTCCCAGGAGTTCTCTTTAATCTTTAGATGTTGTGATTTTAAACCAGTAACGTTCTTTAGTTGTCATAGTTGTATTCTGTAGTCTGATTTTCATATAAGCTACTTGTGATTCAGGTTCTGTGATTCACTGTGAAGGACTCAGCTTAACGTATAGTCATACTTGTGCCTAAGATTTATCGTAGGAGAAAGACATAAAGCAAAATCAGACCTTTCCGAGAACACACTGGCAAGCCTGGAATGTTAACTTTTCTTTCTGCCCAGGTAGATTGACGCTATGAGACATATGAAGTTGCAATGTTCAGCCATTTTTTACTACAAAAAAAAAATTGTGTGCAGTTCAGCCTCTGGTTCTGTCTTCTGGTTTACTCCCCAAAGGTATGTGTGTAGCCTGGGGACTTGATTCCACAAAGTCCAACCCATACTGAGCAGGGCTAAAGTTTTGCTCTTTCCCAGCCCATATGCCATACTTGATTTAAAACAGTGACAGAAATACATTATTTTTGTGGGGGTTAAGACCACCTGTGATTGAGTTTAAGCTCAACATGGTCCCTAAAGTTGTAGTCATAAGTGTCTTATAAGAATAAACATTTTGACTCAATTAAGCATTTGTTGGACCAGTTATCTTCATCACATGAGAGAAGGCACTTCCACTAGCCCCTACAGTGAAACTTAGACAGAAAGCAGAGAGAACCCCATGACCTTCATGGAAAGACCTTGCAAGGAGTTTATTAGTAGTGAGTCATAGAGGAGGTCGATTGTAAACACACATTTGTGGCACTTCCTGAAGCTGCAGAATTTTTTACTAAATGGAAGCTCTGAAGGTCTGCTGCCTGCATCTTCTATTGCAGAGTGATTTAGAGACAGAGTCCCAGACCACAAGGGTGCTTCTCTCCATCCTTCCTCTTCTCTTTAACACTTTTACATGTGATGCTAATGGAATAAAGCTTTCAAGCTAGCAGGAAGATCAATAAAAATTTTATAAGGCCAGCAATGTCTTGTTGAGCGTCATAGTATATGGCTCAGTTTTCTTTTCTGAAAAATGAAAGAGATTCAAATAAATAATACTGGAAATGTCATCTGGGTCATTTTAAAACTAGGATTTTAATGGTAATTTTTAAAAGTGTGTATGTGATCCTACCTGCTAGTTACCTAGGATTTCCAGATTTTTAAATGTTGGAAATCTTAAAATGGATAAATTCCTATTTTCATTCTGTTCTCAAACAGTGAAATTCCCTGCCATTTGTTTGGGGGGGGGGGGGGGTGGACAAAACACCAACCCTCTCAGAAGCTACTATTTTCCTGCTATTGTGATTGAATTTTTTTCTTTTTTGAAGATTTATCCTTACTTTTGGCAACTTGAAAGGTATTACATCTCAGAAAACTGTCATCTCTCTAAGCCCCAGAAAAACTGATGATTAAGTCAGGAAACATAAGTCCTACCTTCCTGTCGCCCCCAGGAGGTGTGCTTGTAGCTGGGCTGCAAACCTCTGAAGCCAGCAGCAGAGCCAGGCTCTGCTGCCTAGGTCTGCTGTCACCAACTTGACATAAGTTTGCTTTCCCTGTTAGCGTTAAGCAAGCAAAGCCCAGAGGAACTAACTAGAAACCTGCTTTCCCACATTGGTGTAGGACTAGGGGGAGAGCCAAAAACACCTGCCACCTTTTGTTGAGCCTTGCAATGGACCCAGCAGTCTCATTTAATTTTCACAACCCTGAAGGTGTTTTCCTGCACTGCAGATGGAGAAATTATGACTGAGAGGTTGAGTGATGTGCTGTGGGTTCACAGCTCATAACTGGCAGAGCCTGGTCAGCTGACTCCAAAGTGCTCACCGCCTCCACTACGACCTCAACACACAGCTCTCCACCTGGGAGCGTGGGAGGCCCGGGACCTTGAGGAAGAGCATTAAATGCTGAGAGAAGAGGGCTGAATGTTTGCTAAACACCTCCTGTGGGCCATGCTCTATAATAGATTCTTAACCATAGATCTTTTCAACTAATCCTCCCAATGACCCTCTGAGTTAGGCCATTTCACCCTCATATTACCTACTCAGAGAAGTCAAGAAACTCTGACAGTCACTCAGCTAGTAAGTAGCAGGGCTTACAGAGGCTTCTCCGGTGGCTCAGAGGATAAAGAAACTGCCTGCAATGCAGGAGACGCAAGAGACACCAGTTCCATCCCTGAGCCAGGAAGATCTCCTGGAGAAGGGAATGGCTACCCACTCCAGTATTCTGACCTGGAGAAGTCCAGGGACAGAGGAGCCTGGCGGGCTACAGTCCATGGGGTCACAAAGAGTCAGACACAACTGAGCGACTGAGCACACACACATAATCTGGGCTTAAACAGACTGACTTTCAAATTTACCTTTATTTTACTAAATTTAGCTTATCGGTTTTATAGGAACACAACACATTTTAAGATCAATTTTAAATTTGTTTTGTTATGAATAGGACTCAGAAGGATTTTGTGATAGAAATGAATTCCTGAGATCCAGATGATAAGAAAGTGGGCAGATAGATCCAACTCAACTGGGTCTAATAAAAATCAGATATATTGATAGGTAAATTGGAATTCAGGTAACCAGACCTCCAAACTTTCAATTTAATTGAAATTTATATATCACATTTGAATTTCAAGACAAAGAAAATTACAACCAAAAATAGGGGGAGAGGGATTACCCAGGAATTATTTGGAAAAGTCACTTGCACTGAATATGTCTTCTTTTGAATCTCCTCCATGGTCTACTGTAACATAATATTTAGCTATGATTGATATCTGTTGTCTGGGCCTAGGGACATTGCAGATAATCAACAGAGACAGATTAAATTATGTCAAATATGCTAAGGTAAGAAAGAAATGAATGCATATGAAATACAGTCTAAACAAATAGTCCTAATTATCTTTCAGTTAAGTAAAAATGATAAATAGAAGATCGCTTAAACAGCTTACTAGTTTAAGGCTTTATTTGCTATGTGCTAGAGGTGGCTGTATAATAAAAAGAAAATAATCACAATATTCCCAATCTGTGTGCACTCCTTTCTGTTCATCTTCTTTATGAGCAGTTTTGAGAATACCTTACAAAAGATGGGAGAAAGTTGTTCTATCCATATTGAGCACCAGAGTTCCAATTAAGTTGATTTTTGATCTTTAGGGGCTGCTTCTAAAATTGTGAGGCTGTAGGCCAATACGAAGTAGTGTGGCCTTTACCTGCCACATAGTGATAACTAGCAACTTGTTTTTGGCATGTGGGATGAGAGTGTTATAGCAAACAGTGTTTATGTTTGAACCTGTTATTTAAAGCCAACAAATTGTTTGAAACTGGGCACTTAAACAGTGTTAAAAATACGGCATAGGATGCTTTCTGCTGTTCAGTCTGTGGTTTCCTCTGCTAGCTAATGCCATATGTAATTGAGAGGCATCCATAAAAATTTGGTGTATTCTTTGTTCAGAGCTTAAAGGGAAAGGTTTAGCAAATTTAATAACTTTTTAAAGTACATCTGGGGTACCATTTTTAAATTTAGTCTTCCTGAAGTGTAACTGCCACACTCTTTCAGGTTCAAAAACCCTGAACAACTGAATCTCATTTTCTAGTTATTCTCCATTTCCCTCAGCCTAGTGGAGGAGATAATAAGTGTGCAATGTGTCAGGGGATAAGGACCACAAACAAGGCAGAGTCAGGAGGAGAGATGAGCGACGCAGGTGCTATTTTAGATAGATCAGGAGGACTCTAGTATCACATTTGAGCAGAGACTCAGTGGAAGTGAAGGACAGACCCATGTTAACATCTCGGAGAAGAACATTTCAGGTACATGCAAAGGCTCTGAGATGGATGCAGTCAGTATGCAAGATCTGAGCAGAGTAATTAAGAGGTCAAGTGGTACAAGGTAAAGGCCAGACCACATAGTACCCTGTAGGCATGGACAGCCCTTGAATTTTTCTCTGGGTGGGACGGTGGCTGTTAGAGGAGTGGCATGACTTATGATTTAATGGGATCACCCTGGCTGCTGAGATGAGCAGAGACTGAAAATCAGTGGTAGGATCTGGTAGACTGGTTAAGAGGACATTCCAGTCACACAGGGAAGAGAGGATCAGAAAGGTGGTGATAGAGGTGATGATTTTTTAAGGTAGAGCTGAAAGAACTTACTACTGAATCAAATTTGGGGAGAGATTGGAGGAGAGACGGCAAAGCTGATTCCAAGGCTCCAGGCCTAATCTACTGGAAGAATGGAATTGCTTGAATGGATGGGGAAGACTGTGGGTGAAACAGATTTTCAGGCAGAGGGTAGGAGGCAGGGAAAATCAAGAGTTTGGTTTTTGACACCACTTATGAGAAGCAGCAAAATACTTTAAATATCTTTTGAAAAAAATATTATTAAAGTAAAATGTGTAAAGAACGATTTACCTGGAGGACTTTATACTTTATATAACCAGGGAGTTGCCTGATATTTCTGCCCTTTGGTCACTTCCTAGAACACATTTCCCTTAGTCTCTTGAATGATCTTTGTTACTGAACATTTGTTAGAGGCTTTTCCAAAATCCTAGTAAATTATATCCCTCGTTCCCTTTTGGTGACCTGCTTGGTTATGTTCTTGGAATTTTTTGGTTCCGAATGCATGACCTTTGAAAGAACAAAGATCAGATGCTGTAGATCCCAGTCTTATTTCTTCATGGTTGCTTTGTGTATAAACTGGAACAGCCAGGGTGAACGACTTCATGGACCCTGAACACACCACTGCTGTAGCCTGTAGCGTTGGTCAGTTGAGCTGAGGCTATTATTGATTCTTGGGTGTGTTCTTCCCACTGAACGTTATGTTCATTGAGGGTAGGATTTATCAGCTGCTTAATCTTTGTATTTCCTGAGTCTAGCCTAGTTCTTGATACAAAGGTTGACAGCAAATTTTGAATATGTGAATGTTTCTGAATAAATTTTGAGAAACTAAATATGTGTTTTCTCTCTTATCTCATCTGTGTAGCGCCTGATGGCAACAAAGTACAAGATAAGAAAACCGCTGCCTCCCACCGGCCCTCCACTACTACTTCAGGACAAAATAGCAACCACTCGGGAACTAAACCAGGTACTATGCATTGCCTTTGCTGTGGAAAAAGGAGGGTAGTCCCAAAGGTCTTATGCCTGCTAGAATTTAGGAGAGCTTGGTTTCAGTCCTGCCACCAAAACACACATTTAGACGGATTTCTATAAGTCAGAAAACCTCTCACACCTTGATTTTCTTTCTTTAAAGTGGAGATTCAAAGCTAAGCCCTACTCACCTCTCAGAATTATTTTCACAGGCAAGATGGTATCTGTGAATGCACTGTTTACTGTCAAGCAGTGTACGAGAGGTAATAATTTTTCCATTCTGCCTGAAATGATAGAAATGACACAGTTTTTTTGTACCTGTATGCCCAGCATTCGTGCATATCTCTTTTGTGACTTTTTCAAAACCCACTTAAGGAAATCATTACACACAGCAATGCTGGTATAGAATTACGTTTTTGTTCCCTGTTGCCTGCAATGATTGTACACCTACACAGTAATTTCATTTAATAGCCTGTGATTCATGGTCTGTTCCATTCAGCGATACAAAGAAGCAAACACTCTGTAAACAAACTACAAACAATGGAGTAAACAGTGCCCTAGCTTCCAGGTATCCAGCGACCCTGAGATGGTCTTTGGGAGAGACTTACAGTATGATGAAGGAAAAGGCAAACCAAACCCCTCGTGAGGTTCTTGGAAGCCTACTTCATGCTGCATCCAAGGCCAGAGTCACTCAAGAACAGTGAATCAGTGGGACTAAAGATGGAAATAACTCTACCTAGCCCCATAGAAAACATTCCCTGCCCCGCCTAGTTTTGTGGGGTCTTTTTTCCTATGTGGAGGAGGTCTTGAACAGAGCAGATAAGTCTGCCTTGCCATTCAGATGATGTATAACAGGTACAGTTGCAAGTATTGCATTTGCTACCATTAGTAGCAAATGATGTGGAGTTTCAGTGGAGTTTTCATTCACAGGCTGAGATTTTCCCCATTTAGTCATTTTACATTTTCATTCATTTATCCGTCCATATATCCACCCAAAGCCCAGCCAACATGTAATGTTTCTTGAGTAATTGCCCAGTATGGGGGGACTCAGAGATACCGTGTGAGCAAAGCAACAGGGCCGCTCCCCTCACAGAGCTTATTCTAATGGACTTTCTTTCCCTGTAATCCAGTGGGCATCCTTGTAGAAGTAGAAGCTGTTTAGCGTGAAAATCCCCTTTGTTTTATCGTGAGAATTGAACATAGCTAAATGGTTTATACTGATTTTCCCTTATTCTCTCCATCAACCATCATTTCTGATTCCTCCCATTCTTTACTGTGCAGTTTATACTTTTATATCCTGATAATTTGTTTATTCATCTGGTAATAGCACTGTGTAGGTACTAGGAATATATTATTGAAAGACATAATCCTACTCTCTAGCTGACAAGTGTAGCAGAAAAAATCAGTATGTGACTAGATCATTCTAACATAGTATTTCCATTGTGAGAAGAGAAATATGCAAAGTGCATAGAAATATAGAGGCCAAAAGAAAATTCTTTTCTACCCCAATTGACTGTCTCTTCATAGAACTGTTTGATTTATATTGCTAGAGTCAAGTTCAGTGAGGAGACGTTTCATTTCAGATTGTGTCTTTTAAGTATTCTTGTGTCTGCTTTCTTGTATATACACATAAGCACAGATATATCAAAGACTCTTATTTTTGAAACCACCATGTTATTTTCCTGAGTATCTCTGAAGATGATATCAGAGGTTCCATGTTGCAGTTATAGGCTTGAGTAAAACCTTTTGATTTTATGGGATATGAGTCATGGGAATGTCTGTCTAAAGCATTTTTTTTTTTTTCTTACTTCAGGAACTTGAAAAGAAGTACATGCTCTTTGGGGGATATTTTGAGTATTTTCCTAACCAAATGCAAGTATCCTGACAGTAGTTGTTCAGATAGGAGTCAAGGTATAAAGTCAAAGTTCTTGTAAAAAGCCTTGTCACAGTGAGCTTATTTTTCTTGATCTTTGAGGGTCACTCTTTAGTTCCAGTTTTTTCAGGATTGTACGTTTTCACATGTAACCACAGGCTATTTTCAGCATGCCCTTTCACTCTCAAAAGTACCTTGGTTTAGGTGGTCCGTCTACTTTACAGCTATCACAGGTAGGAGGTTGGATGCAGAGTGTAGCTGCAAGTGTGTCTCCACTGAAATCCTATTTCTCTTAAAAACTTTTCCTTCTAAGAATTAAGTAACTTAATTCTGTTCTAACAGTGTTAGATCTGTTGGGAAACAGTGTGAAATGTTCATGATGTCAAACTATTTTCTATACCTTCACTTTGTTCCAGAAAAAAAGTGGTATGAGGATAGAAATGAGACGGAGAAAAAAAATTTCAGAAAATTCGCTATTTACTTGCAATTATTCAATTGTATATTTTTTTTTCTGAAATCCTACCTTTAAAGGTCATTTTTTTATCATTTTTTAATTATTAAACCTTAGAATTGTAATCACTAGTATTTACTAATACCTTTTTAAAAGTCTGTTGTCAAATACAAGTTTGGTATGAGTTTGGCCTCATAGTGAATGTTAACTCCATTAACGTTTAGAGTGTGTAGGCTCCAAACGTTAGCCATGGTTGCTGGCTCATTTCTTCTTTCATTCATTTAATAAATATTTTTTGAATGCCCTCCTTTCTGCCAGGTATAGTCCTAGGCTCTAGGAATATAGCAATGAACAGAACTGACCAGGCCCTGAGCCTCCCTACCCATGTTCACAGCCATCTTTAATGAACCACAGGGTGTTTATTAACATTCTGGTACCAAAGTGACCTTCTTATTCATGTGACCAGAAGGATGGAAGCAGAATTCAAACGGGATACCTTTTTCACTCTACAGTGCTTTTTATTGCCAGGTCCCGAAACCAACCAAAATCATCTAGCATGTGATAGTCACTATGCACGTTATATTTTAGAAATGTGTTGCATTTGTTCTTTGCTTTCTCAAATCGAATTCTAAATAAATAGTGGTTGAGATCAGTGCTGAAGCGATAAAAGTGGCCAGGGAGAATTATTGAAGTCATAAGCATTGTCCTTATTTACAGTGCTTATTGATATATCTTTATAGCGCTATATACAACCTGGTTTCTTAGGTACTGGTGTTACCAGACAGGATACGGTTTATTACATGTGAAGAGTGTAATTTTCATATGGAGTGATATCATAGAAATCAGAGATAAACTATACCCTTTCTTTATGTATCTAAAAGGCAGGTGTTCCATTGCATAAGTGAGGGTTGGCTCATGACGGCAGGAACACCAGGTGTTGACTTGGGGTTCTCAGGGTTGCTTAGGGTGGAAGAGGGTAGGTGAGGATGACTATGTTGTTATTGAAAATTTTTGTCAAAATTTGTGTGAAATTTGTAGAAATGTCACATACTCCGTATTCTATGAACAGAATTTTACTTCATAGTCTCTATTTATAGACTTTCTATAATGTGCCCGTGTAATTTTTAGAAATAAAGTTGGTTTTCAAGTTTCATAATAAGTGCAAAGTTTTCATAGGGAGTAAAACCTCACTATTAAAGGACTTTTTTTAAGCAATAAGTTACTGCTAGAAGTCTTGCTTCTAACTTCATTTTGGCTTGTGTTCTTAGATAATTTTTTTCTTCAAAATATCATTTTGATAGGGCTATCATTTCCAAAAACAAATGACAGCAAATCTCCCCTGTCTGTGACCCTTAACAAAGTTCCTAAGGGGGGGTCTATGTGCCTCTTTTCTGGTGTCAGAAGAAAACCTTTTGGGACCAAAGACCATATTTTTCTACATAAAGAACATTTGAAACCTCATAAATGATTAGCAAATGGGGAAATAATTATCATAATGAATGTGAGCTAGTTAGGGGTTCATATTATCAATATTAAAAAAATACCTTAAAGCAAAGGAAAAACACAAAATATCCTCTCCTGGTCCTGCCCATGACCCCACTTCCAGGTTTATGCAGCTTCTAATGCACTTTCATACAGTTCTATTTCTCTTAAATGTACACATTCTGTAACATTTAGGAGGCATTTGAGATGCAAGGCCTTTAAATCTGTTGAAGTACTCCCATGCTGTCTCTAAAGTATTATTCCAGTAGGTTTTTCTTTTTAATATGAGATTTTAAATTGTTAATTTAGTAGCAAGGAAAATAATGCTGATTTTAAGTGTAATTATCATCATCATCATTACTACGCTTTTGTTTTTATTTAGTAGCGGGCAGAGTGAGCGCATTTGTATAGACCTCTGCTGGGAAGCCCGCAGTGGCATCTCAGTCACCAGCATAATCCAAAGTCCTCACCAGGACCCCATCACTTAACTGATCTCACTCTGCTCCAGTGGCTCAGATCTTCATGTCGTTTCTTGAGCATCTTAGGTATTTGCGACCTCAGGGTCTTTGCACTTGAGCTTTTCACCTCTTGGAATGTCTGCACAGACAGCTCCCTAATTTCCATCAAGTTTTTACACATATAAGCTACCATCAAGTTAGAATTCCCTTGGCGCCTATCCAGAATGTCCAGCCTGCCGTTTCAGTCTGTTTTGTTGCTTTGTTGTCTCCTTAGCTTTTATCTCAGTCTAACGTTCCCAGGTGGCTCTGTACTAAAGAACCCACCTGCCAATGCAGGAGATGCGGGTTCAATCCCTGGATCAGGAAGATCCCCTGGAAAAGGAAATGGCAACCCACTCCAGTGTTCTTGCCTGGGAAATCCTATGGACAGAGGAGCCTGGCAGGCTCCAGTCCGTGGGGTCACAAAAGAGTCTGACACAACTTAGCTATTAAAACAACAACAATTCTATGTGCGTGCGTGCTAAGTCGTCTTTGTCAGGTCCAACTCTGTGCAACCCCATGGATTGCAGCCCGCCAGGCTCCTCTGGCTATGGAATTCTCCAGGCAAGAATACTGGAGTGGGTTGCCATTTCTTTCTCCATATTGCCCCTTTTCCCATTCTCTATATTTTACATATGTTTTCCCTAAGCAAACTTTATTTGAGCAGCGATTTCTGTCTTTGAAAGGAGGTTAGCTCTTCTTTCAGCACATAAAACACTGACTGATCACAGTAGATATTTAATGTATTCAATGAATGCAGATATTTACTGAGATTTATCAAGTGCTAGGCACTGTACTAATGCTGTTATAAGCATCATTTTATTTAATCCATATGGTGATGTTAGATAGGGTCTATTTTATCCTCACAGACAACAAGTAAAAACCCATGAAACTGATGTCACAGCTTAAGACGTAGAGAGCTGGGTGAGTAACTCGGCCAAGTCTCAGCAAGTGAGAGAGAACCAGAAGTGATTTCATGTCTGTCTGATTTCAAAACTGGGCTCTTCATATCTAACTGGTGACTGACCATCTATTATAGTAGAATAAATTCACTTAGGATTCTATTTGTTGTTAAGGAGAAGACTTTTTATTTTTTATTTGGCTCTGCTCTGACTTTTCTCTCTAGTTGCAGCGAGCGGGGACTACTCTCTAGTTGCAGAGCGCAGACTTTAGGGCACACAGGCTTCAGTAGTTGTGGCATCTGGGCTCGGTAACTGTGGCTTCCAAGCGCTAGAACACAGGTTCAGTAGTTGTGGCTTGGTTACTTCATAGCATGTGGGATCTCTCAAACCAGGGATCAAACCTGTGTCTCCTGCATTGGCAGGCGGATTCCTAACCCCTAATCTGCCAGGGAAGCCCCAGGAGACTTATTAAAACATAAAAATAATAAAAGTTCAGTAGCTTAGGAACATAAAACCTCATGAATAGTGTTTGATGAAAATAAGCCATAGGCACAGTTATGTTTTTACATAATTTGTTTTGGCTGTGTGTCTTTTTCTTTTCTTTTCTTTTTTTTGAGTCTTATTGAGATGTAATTAACATACAGCATCAATTAAACTGTAAGTTTAAGGTGTACAGCATAATGACTTGACTTGTATTATGACATATTTATTCCAATATATTTAGTTAACATCCAGCATCTGATATAGATACAAAAAGAAAAAAAAGAAAAATGATTTTTTTCCCTTGTGATGAGAACTCATAGAATCTAACCTCATATATAATATTTTTAAATTGAAGAAAATACTGGGAAATTCTCAGGAAAATTATAATAAAGTACATCACTACAAGGATGGTCATAATTGTTGTAATGTTACTATAGGTAAGATGTAGTAATAATTCATTCATCAGATTTACCAGACAAAGAGATATTTATCAGTGTGTATCATTTTTAAAACTCTGCTCCTCTTATGTCTCCCATCTCCTTTTCAGACCCGCCACCTGTGCTGCGTGTTGATGACCGGCAGAGGCTTGCGAGAGAGCGGCGTGAGGAGCGGGAGAAGCAGCTAGGTATGTCCCTTTCAAAGACACTGTTGCTGAAATGTTACTTTTTTCCGCCTAGGATAATGGACACTTAACATTGAGCAAACAGACATTTCTATAATAGCCATGCTGTCTTGCATGCCTTTATGAGTTTTGCTGATGGATTGGGAGACAGAATTTAGTATGTGATATAAACATAGAACCAAGTTTTCACCCACAATAAAGTCCAGCCCAGGATTAGGGAGATTTTCATTTCTTGGTGTAATGACAGCTTCATCTGACCCTGGAGGAATGTATATATGAGAGGCGTGATGGCTCAGCTTACATTTTACAACTTAAAAATACCAGGAGAGTCAGCATAGGGTTTTTTTTAATGTGCCCAGTTATGAGACTGTTTAGTGCTAGGGCCCTCACTGCTTTCCACGTTAAAAGAACACTGCTGCTGAATTTATAGACAGATGCTACCAGTATGCTGCCAGGAAAAACACAAGACCTGAGCTGCGATGTCTGACTTTTCTTTTGTTACCCAAGGCCCTTGCAAAAGTTTAGCAACTGCAGTATTGCCACACGATCAGCTAGAAAGCTGGGTCACGGGACTAGCTGACCAGGAAGCCAAGATCCAAGCACTCAGCAATCATCTTCTAGAACGCTGAGCAAGGATATTGGTGCTAGCTCCTCCTTTGCTTGAATGTCCATTTATGCAAAGTTTGCCAAGACAGGATATTCTCTTTATGTGCCTTGGAAAGATGAAATGTCTAGTCATGTGTCTCAGTGTTTCCAGGGTGTCTGATATTTTAAAACCAGAACTGACTTAGGTTGTCACAATCTTTCCAGTGGATGACTTATAACTTTTCTAAAGTTCTACTGCATTTTATAAGAGTTAGTGTTTCAATTGGAGAAACCCAGCCCCATATCCCATCTCTGATTATTTGTATTCAAGAACCCAGATTTGTGAAGTTCACTGGAAGATGGTTTTCAAAAGTCTGTTGACATTGTTTACATTCTTTGAACACAGGCCTCTTTCTCTCCCTTGCCATCATGGTCATGTGAGGTCATTTCTTCTGCTGCCAAGGTTTTTCCAACACAAATTTCAATGACTTGCTGAAAGTTAACAAGCCGCACTTCTCTGGGTTTAAAGTTTGCGCCTACACTTAACGTTCTCCACCTCTGGGGGGGTCTCCTTCCGGCTGGTAGGTTCCTGGAGAACAGGGCTACCTGTGGCCTGTTCCACTTGTCTCTGCTTGGAGTGCTGTGCAGTCTGGATTCCTTCCTTTTATGAACTGTGCCCACTGCTCCCCAGGCAAGGTCAGTTTGACAAGTGGATCAGAACTGAGAGGGAAAGAAAGCCAGAGCTACAGAAGCAAGAAGAGATCCCAGATGAGCATAAAGCAGCAGACTGCTGCTCCAGGGTGGTTGGTATTTACACTCTGGTTTTGAATCCATCCAAACAGGGAAAAGCACTCTCTCCTCTCCACGCCATCCCTGTCAGGTTAGGCTACTGCTGCTGCTGCTAAGTCACTTCAGTCGTGTCCGACTCTGTGCGACCCCATCCCTGGGATTCTCCAGGCAAGAACACTGGAGTGGGTTGCCATTTCCTTCTCCAATGCATAAAAGTGAAAAGTGAAAGTGAAGTCACTCAGTCATGTCCGACTCTTCACGACCCCATGGACTGCAGCCCACCAGGCTCCTCCGTCCATGGGATTTTCCAGGCAAGAGTACTGGAGTGGGTTGCCATTGCCTTCTCCGCAGGTTAGGCTTCACCCTGTTAAATGTCTCCTTAGCATTGCAATGTGGATTCATAGCTGCCTGAGCTCCACAGGGTGAGGAGACTATTCCTTTATGATTTAAATCCCATCAAGAATTAGCTTTTCCACCTTAACTCATGTCTTTCCATTTGGGTTTCTTTGTCTTTCAAATCCAGGTGTTACTAGTTTTATCATGGAAAGCATGATTATGCTGCTCACACAATAATGATTTCCCTTCTTATGCTATAAAGCTGTATAGCTCTAAGCCTGCAGATTCTCCCTGTAAATTGCCTTGCTTTATCTGTTAAGTGACTGGGTTTCTTCTTAATATATAACCCCATGTTTTAAATCATATTTCAGACCATACATCAATGGTATAGAACATGCACTGTTAATTTATATATTTTAAAACTGCTATTTGCCAGGTACTATGCTGGCAAAAGATGAATAAAGGTTGAGACCCAGCCCTCCAGGGTTAGCTGCAGTCTAGTGGGAGGTGGGAGAGGGTAGATAAACACACAGCGATTCTAATAGAGGATGGTGTTGAAGGAGTGCGCACATGGGGCCCTGAGAATCCACAGAAGAACCTAACCCAGCCTGGGATGTCAGGGACCACCTGAGCTTCCAGCTGGCGGATGAACAGAGTCATCGGGGAACTAGAAGAGATGCGGACTGTAGAGCAGTGGTACAAGGACAGGTGATGGCAACAGACCCAACATCTGTTCATCGTCAGAGTAATACATGGGTCAGAGTGAAGTTCAAATTATTGTGTTATCCTGTGGTCACAGCTTGACTTATTTGGTGAGCTAGTTGCTCAGACAATAACGCATCTGCCTACAATGCGGGAGACCTGGGTTCCATCCCTGGATTGGGAAGGTCCCCTGGAGAAGGAAATGGCAACCAACTCCAGTATTCTTGCCTGGAAAATTCCACGGACAGAGGAGCCTGGCAGGCTACAGTCCATGGTATCGTAAAGAGTCGGACCCAGCTGAGAAACTAGCACACACAGCGTATTCTAGGCTTTGTTTTTCTTCCTTCTTACCCCTGCTGCATTTAATACTACAGTTTCCTTAATTTTGATCTCTCTTCTTGTTGTTGACAGTCATAGTTTTAATGAAGTAGCATTTTATTTATTGTATTTATATTTTATTTTACTCTGCACTTTTATGTTCTTATTTTTTCTGCATTAATTGTATTTTCTTTTAAAATTTTAAACCAATGTCTTTTGGCCTATTCTTTTCCACTTAAGTTCTCTGAGTAGAAATTAATCTTCAGAAATACACAAACATATAAATGTGCCCTTACGTTTGTGGAAGAGTCATCTAAAATCTAGCATCTAATTTAATCTGTGCCTTAGAATGCAAAAGGGCTATTTCTAAAAAATTTTAGTACTAAGAGAAAAGTAAAGGGCATCTGATAAACTACCCATAAACTGTGGTCTGCAGGAACTATGATGGCTGTGGAATAGTGTTTTTGAAAAAAATGGCAGGTAGGGTGGAGGAATGGCTATTATCTCAAAGATCTTTGGAGTGTGCTTTTTGAAAACACAAAAGCAGTTGATAATATCAACTATTACCAAATTTTGAAAGTTTAAAGCTTTCCAAGTATAAAGGAAAAAAAAAAAAAAGAATATATCCCAGAAATTCCAACAAAGCAAAGTTGAAAGCAATTGGCTGGTGAAATTGATTATTTCCTGTTGAATGTAGGCTGAAATTAATATTGAAATCATTGAAGTTTTTTTTTAAGACCACATTTTTAAAAGCAAAGTAGAAAGAAGGAGAATAAAGATCTTTGCTTTGGGTGACATGTCATGTTTGTATTGTTTTGCAAACAGAGGGTCTGTTAATAACTTTCTGTGGGTTAAATCTCTGAGTCATGCTTTAATGCATTATGATAGGATTATGTCATGTGGCCTGCTGTTTCTACATTATCCTTCAATTTATCACATAAAATCAGGCATAATTCTTGAAGTGTGGGACTGTTCTGTTCATCTGGTTGCGCATATATACTCTGAAAGCTTTATTTTTCTGCCTTAAAAGGTTTTCTCATGAAGAAATGTCCTCAACTAGTCTATTTCATCTGACTCTAATTCAGGCCATTCCTTCAAACTTCTCTCTTGACTATTTTTACCATCTCTCTTCTAAGCTTTAATTTTGTTTTTTTCCTGGGCTAGGTGGGGAGAATTGTTATTTGTTCTCATGATTTCTACTCTCCTGTTTTGATATTATGGGTTCCACATTCCCAACGCACTCTTTAAGGTAGTAGATGCTTTTCTATCATCTGAAACTCAACTTCTATACAATAAATTGTCCATCAACTTTCACTCCGAGTGATTGCCATGTACCAGTCACTTGCACCAATATGCCTTCCACCCTTCCCCACCCCCACAGCATTATTTTTCAGGTTTTGGGTTTTTGTGTTTTGATACTTTCTGCTGCTGCTGGAGGCATTGGCGTCTTTCTGACTGCCAGCCTTAACTACTGCATCTTTCACAGAATAACATGTTCTCTTCCTGGCAGTCCAGTGCTGCCTGCCTGGGCCCCACGCTGGCCTGCTAAGCCTCTTGTAGGTGCCGCTGGTCAGTCTGGACTCAGCCTGGTCCTCCAGTTGTGGCTTCAGGCTTGTAGGTGGAGGTTGCCTCACAGCCTGTCCCTCAACCCACAAAGTCACAGGTCCAGGTCCTTTGTCTTCACCAGCGGTCTCAGATCCTTGCCTTTAAATTTGCTGCTTCTGCTATCATCCTACTGCAGACTTTAATAAATTTTGATTTCAGTTACCCAAAACTGTCTCACTGATGTACTTCATTCGTCCAGCTCTGTCGCATTCAGTACTAGTCCTTCTTTTTGAAGCCTTCCTAGTTTTTGTGATCTTTTCCCTTTTGGAAACTCTCATTTTCTTACTATATAATGTATCTTGCATCACTATCATGTTTTAGCTATTTTATATGTTACTGAACTTCTTCTATTGGGACTTTATAGAACTTACTAGTTGTATATATTTTAAGCTTTTAAAGAGTCTAGTCAGAGTTTTCTAATTCTTTTTATCCCAGTACCTAGGGCTAAATATAACACAGATGCATAATAAATATTTTCTGACTATACTCAAACCTTTAGTTAAATGCTAATAATATTATTATTAATAATCATGTTAATTGAGCACTGACCATGGGCAAAGCACTGTTCTAAGCACTTCACTATGTACTATCCCACTTAGAAGCAAATTAACACAATGGTTGTCCTTTCTGTTGTGTAAGCCTGCCATAGTTACTGATGTAAGTTATTTTATGCATTGTTTTTTATTTTTTAAAAAATGCATTGGGATAATTTAGCTTAAGGAAGGAACTGAACCTTTAAAAATGGGATAGTTAATGGTCCCTTTTTTCTTTCTGCCATATCAGCTGTTTATGTACAGGGTCACCAAGGTCCATGTTTATGTTCATCAACAAATGGCGATGCTGTTAAATAGAGGAGTCCCTATGCTTTGGATTCAGGTGGTGGGTTTTTTCAGGTTTCAGAGCTGGGCACATACCCAGCTCTCATGGAGAGGAAAGGCCTTTCTGCTTCCCCATACAGGCAGGGCACGTGCGTGCTGTCCTCACTGTCCACTGGACATAGACCCAGAGGGTAAATGTAAGTGTTGCAGCAGATTCTGACATCTTTTTGGAAATATTTTGTGGCATTGACCATTTGTTCACCTTGGAGTCATTAAGAGTGTGAGAACTTGGATAGATCCTGGTTACTAACTTCTCTTCTCAAACATCTGCAAGAATCAAGGCCTGTGAAATTTATGTAATATAAATTTTTGACTTTAGGTAAAGTAATACCACCACTACCACCACCACCTCATTTTTTAAAAAGCTATTTCATGCTATTTTAAGTCACATATTCATTCACCAAGTATTTGATGTGGGGTCACTATTGAGCTAGAAACCCTGGTGCTATTGAAATGAAAGATCAATTTTCTAACTTCCTAGAACTTATATTGCTCTGCCCTCCACCTGGAATATTTGGCCTGACAGATGCATGTAAATAATTTTCTCTTCTCTTTCAGGTATTGTTTAAATGCCATCTATTTAGTGAGGCCTTCCCTGGCCATCTTCCTCAGATTTGCAGCTTCCCAAACTAGCACCCTCTATTTTTCTCCATGTCATTCGCAACATCTAAGCATGTATATATTGATATTCTACTTGTTTATTGTCTTCTCTGCTTTCACTGGAATATAAGCTTATTATAAGAAAGGACTTATGTCATTTTTTTAAACTTCTGTAGCCTAGTACCTAGAAAAGGGCCTGGCACACAGTTGATGTCTAACAGCTGTTGGTTGAATGGTAAGCAAATAGTCTGTGCATTTCAATGTATGTGCAGCAGGTATACTGCAAATTAGTTCAGTCAGTTCAGTTAAGTCTCTCAGTCGTGTACGACTCTTTGCGACCCCATGAATCGCAGCACGCCAGGCCTCCCTGTCCATCACAAACTCCCAGAGTTTACTCAAACTTATGTCTATCGACTCGGTGATGCCATCCAGCCATCTCATCCTCTGTCGTCCCCTTCTCCTCCTGCCCCCAATCCCTCCCAGCATCAGGGTCTTTTCCAATGAGTCAACTCTTCACATGAGGGGCCAAAGTATTAGAGTTTCAGCTTCAGCATCAGTCCGTCCAATGAACACCCAGGACTGATCTCCTTTAGGATGGACTGGTTGGATCTCCTTGCAGGTCCAAGGGAGTCTCAAGAGTCTTCTCCAACACCATAGTTCAAAAGCATCAATTCTTTGGTGCTCAGCTTTCTTCACAGTCCAACTCTCATGTCCATACATGACCACTGGAAAAACCATAGCCTTGACTAGACAGACCTTTGTTGGTAAAAGTAATGTCTCTGCTTTTTAATATGCTATCTAGGTTGGTCATAACTTTCCTTCCAAGGAGTAAGAGACTTTTAATTTCATGGCTGCAATCACCATCTGCAGTGATTTTGGAGCCCCCAAAAATAAAGTCTGACACTGTTTTCACTGTCTCCCCATCTATTTCCCATGAAGTGATGGGACCAGATGCCATGATCTTAGTTTTCTGAATGTTGAGCTTTAAGCCAACTTTTTCACTCTCCTCTTTCACTTTCATCAGATCAGAAGGCTCTTTAGTTCCTCTTCACTTTCTGCCATAAGGGTGGTGTCATCTGCATATCTGAGGTTAGTGATATTTTTCCCAGCAATCTTGATTCCAGCTTGTGCTTCTTCCAGTCCAGCGTTTCTCATGATGTACTCTGCATATAAGTTAAATAAGCAGGGTGACAATATACATACAGCCTTGACGTACTCCTTTTCCTATTTGGAGCCAGTCTGTTGTTCCATGTCCAGTTCTAACTGTTGCTTCCTGACCTGCATATAGGTTTCTCAAGAGGCAGGTCAGGTGGTCTGGAGTGCCCATCTCTTTCAGAATTTTCCACAGTTTATTGTGATCCACACAGTCAAAGGCTTTGGCATAGTCAATAAAGCAGAAATAGATGTTTTTCTGGAACTCTCTTGCTTTTTCGATGATCCAGCAGATGTTGGCATTTTGATCTCTGGTTCCTCTGCCTTTTCTAAAACCAGCTTGAACATCTGGAAGTTCATGGTTCACGTATTGCTGAAGCCTGGCTTGGAGAATTTTGGGCATTACTTTACTAGCGTGTGAGATGAGTGCAATTGTGCGGCAGTTTGAGCATTCTTTGGCATTGCCTCTCTTAGGGATTGGAATGAAAATGGACCTTTTCCAGTCCTGTGGCCACTGCTGAGTTTTCCAAATTTGCTGGCATATTGAGTGCAGCACTTTCACATCATCATATTTCAGGATTTGAAATAGCTCAACTGGAATTCCATCACCTCCACTAGCTTTGTTCATAGTGATGCTTTCTAAGGCCCACTTGACTTCACATTCCAGGATGTCTGGCTCTAGGTGAGTGATCACACCATCATGATTATCTGGGTCGTTAGATATTACCAAATTAACAGTAATATCTGTCCTTATAACATCCAGTCAAACAAGTCTGAAAAATCTCATTCTTAAGCAGTTTCTCTGTTAGATGAACAAGGACACAAAGATAATCTATATAATGGTTGTACCCTGAAACTACTTGGTCTTCAGATATGTTATGAAACTAATAATCCTACAGTATGCTGACAAATTCTAAGGAATGTATGAGGAATATTAGGCAGGCAAGAAGTTTTCTGTGTTTAGGAAGATATAAGGTTTCCCTTTCTGAAGGTGATGCAGATTAAGTTTGAGGTGTGGATCAGAGGCTTTCAAGAGTGTGAAATCATGAGAGATCAGCAGTGAATTGTGTGAGCGACTCCCGTCGCTCATGAAGAAAAGAATTAAATCTCTCAAGTCCCTCGTTCAGTTCATTCATAGTGGGTTTCCTGGCCGAGTTCAAAGCTGTGCAGGAGATCTGTCAGAATGTAATATGTGAGAAACAACCAGAGGATAATATGAAAACGATTTTGATGTTCAATTAGATTATATTTGCCTTGTTTCTCAGATAAATTCACCAGACTTTCTCGCCCCTCCAGTCACAACTTCTCTGCTTTGCCTCCCTTCCCCACTCCTCCAGTGTCAGTGTGTTGTCAAGTCAGGGGAAGCGATGTTAATAAGAGTGTGGTCAAGACATACATGGTCCTTTCAATCTGGCTTAGAATGTTCATCTCAAAAATGTTGACAGAGTAGAATTAATTCGTAAACCACCAGTGATGCCGTACTCTGATTAGAATCACAAGTGAAATTGTCCCTGGTTTCACACGTCACGTTATTATTATTATTGCTAGACATATAAGGAAGTCATTGGTTTTGACAAAACTGTCCTCAGTACACATATACACACACACACACCCGAAAAACCCAGACTTTGGGCTTTGGGAAAAACCAAATATATGCTGGATAAAACTTGGACAGATCTGTGGTCACCCGTGGCTTCTGGTTTCCAAAAGTTGTCTCTTAATGAATTGAGTGTACAAAATCTCGCAAGGCTGCCAGGCAGGCTGTGAACAACCAAGGGTCAGAGTACACGTGAGTGGGAGGGCTGCAGATGTGAGTGCATACCGCAGCTCTGCATCAGGAGACAGGCACAGGACTGGGAAGAAGAAACGCTTCTTGTGGGATGGATTAAATAACACAGGCTGAAGCTGTAACATCAGGTGAATCACTGTGACTAAGCAGTCATTATTTATTTTTCCCAAGTTTGCTCTGCCTGTAAAGCTGACAGTGAAAAGGTCTTAAAGCCTGAAAAGTAAGGGGTCTTGTAAATGGATGATGAAGGCCAAGAGAGATGTGAGAAAATCAGGATCTCCACTTGGGGCGCCCACCTTCTCCCAGTCTAGAGGAGGAGCCTTAGTGATGGGAAGTATTCCAAATCCTGTCTTTTAGCATAATGGTTCCTTGTTTGCTTCTGGAGTCAGACAGTCCAGAATTTGGATTCCAGTCCCCCCATTGACTTACTGTGGGACCTCAGGCAGGTTACTTCACTTCTCTGTAAGTTTAGCAGCCGTGTCTCCCTGCCAGGTGACTGTGAAGGTACTGCCTATAAATCACCTGGTGTCAGCACAAAGACCTGAGCGCAGCTCACCAGGACGATTGTGATGATACAGGTGAGGACGGCAGGTCAGGTGACTCCAGAGACTGGCTGACATGCCTGGGGCTGGAGAAGCCAGTGCTTCTGCGCTCCGGGGAGGCAGAGAGAGAGGGGCCTTTGTGCTTCCCGGTCTAGTAGTAGGCTGGCTCAGCAAGACAGCGAGGGAAGAGGATGGCAGCACTTTTGGAGGAGTGAAAGTGGATTAGGGTCGAGGCAGCAAGATTCCAAGGACGATCATCGCTACGTGTGCTTTAGCAAAACTCTACTGACTTTAGCTGAGGCCTAGCTAAACACTCCGTGGAGCCTAGCTCTGAAGATAAGAAGTCCTGGCAGAGTGTTGCTCTCCTGTCTCAAAAGAAAATGTCTTTCACAGGTATAAGCTCCTCAGGTCTGCCCTGGTCCACCACTGTGTCCAGGGATGAAGGCAGAGCAGGAGGTCTGCTCAGACAGGAGATGCAGTGTTGTATCCTACAAGGTCACTTTTATTACCAGGCAGTTCTCCAGGGTAATATTCAAATGAGAGGAGAGTGGGAAACAATGTAAATGACTGGTTGAGAAAGAAGGCTTTGAATTAACACTAAGGCTCAATGTAAATCACTTTGCTTGGAGGTCATATAACCCTTTAATTCCTTAGCTCATTCCTCATCAGACTTAACTTTAATCATCTGCTAAACAAGTCATTGTTTTATGTGGGGAAAGACTCAGAAACATGTAAGGGCAGAGTAATTACCATCTGGCGTACAGGTAGAAGTGCAGAGGAGCTATGGGCCTGACCATGGTGCCAGGGAAGGCTTTTCAGAGGAAGAGCCGTTTGACCTAGAACTTGAAAGATGACTGATGTTTGCCAGGTGGGAAGAGCCGTTTGGGGCAGGGGTAGCACGTAAAAATGTAGAGGATCATATGGTCAATCTAAGGAGCTGAACCAGGGGACAGGGGGACCTAACAGATCTTCAGGCAGGACTATGACACTAGGTTTTGTTTGGGAGTGGGGCCGGTGGCAGGGGGAGGGAGATGTCTGAGAACGGTATGCAGGATGGTTGTGAAGAGGAAACAGACTAACCCCCAGGAGTAAGAAAAAAAAGGAGGGCTTGAATACAACAGAATCGGAAGGATGAGAGAGAAGGCACTAAATTCTGATGTAGAATGTAAAGGTGGAAGTGTTGAGTTGGGTTGAAGCATCCATGAAGGAGAAATTGAGGGTGACTCCAAGGGATCTTCGTAAACCATTGGGAGGTCATGTATCTGCTATCAGAATGGAGAAGGCGGAGCAGGTTCCGGTTTGAGGTAGGGATGACGAGTGAGGTTATATGATGGATCGGACAAGGAGATTCAAGAGGAAATTTTAGGCGGGCAGTTGTGAATTTGGAGGAAGTATTGTATAGTAACTGAAAGTACAGGCTTTACAATCAGATCTGAATTATAATTTCAACTCTTCCTCTTTTAGACACTGTGATTCTGGGAGAGCTATTTATCTCCTTCGGGTTTGTGTGTGTGTGTGTGTGTTTTCATTTTGTCCTTACTGCCAGACAAGATGGAATTATTATTCCACATTTATTACAATTTTGTTTTCATTTGCCTGATAGGTTTTGTTCATTCATTATTTTATGATTTTTTAACACTTTGTTTTAGGTTTGTTTCTTTTAAACAACATGTTGTTCAGTTGCTCAGCTTTGTCCTCCTCTTTGTGACCCCATGGACTGCCGCACACCAGGCTTCAACATAACTTGGGCATTTTGGATTTTGGCCTGGTCTAAAAGTCTCGATCTTAACTAGTAGGCTTAGTTTTAGTCCTCTTAAACTTTCTTTCTTTCCCCTTGCTGTGGTAGGGGTAGGGTTGGTGGAGTGGAGGTGTGGGGGTTACAGGTACACAGTCCCTACTGGGTACCGGCACTGCGCTGAACACTTTGTATGTTACCGTGGGCTCCTCTGGCAGCTCTGGCAGGAAGACGGTCGGAGGAGACAGGACCACAGAAGTCGCTCTGCAACAGGGGAGTGGCAGGAGGGGGTGGACTCGGTTCCTGTGAAGCCAGAGCTGCTTCTCCATCCAGTACCCTTTTGCTTCAAACTCCTTTCAGTACGGGAGTCACTGCCGCTTGGTACAAGAGTCCAGTTTCTAAATAGAGCCCAGGCTGACGGTGGGCTTCCCCTTCGTGGGGCACTAACCTAATGTTACAGTGTCTTGGTGGCAGCAGCCCAGGGATGGGACTGGACTGTTCACGTCCAGGGGCCACAGTGGGTTTTCGTTTCATTTTTATATTACGATCTCAGAGTCCAGGAGAAAATGCTCACGTCACAAGAGCAAAGGTTAATGATATTCATCACAGGTCCTTTTTGGACATGTTATTCTTTCATAGAGCTCTGTGAAATTAGTGATGGTTAATGATTTAAATACTGAATGAGTTGTTATACAGTCTCTTCATACCGCCATGGCAGACTACTGTCGAATGCATGGCTTAAACAACAAATTTTTTTCTCTTAGCAATTCTGGAGGCTGGAAAGTTTAAGATCAAGGCTCTGGTAGGCTTCTGTTCCTGATGAGAGGCTCTTCCTGACATGGATGACTTGCTTTGTTCTTACCTGGTCTTTCTTCTGAGCATGGAAAGAGAGGGAGAGAGAGCTCCCTGGTATCTCTTTTCTATAAGGGAGTAATCATTTGAAAAGACCCTGATGCTGGGAAAGATTGAAGGCGGGAGGAGAAGGGGACGACAGAGGATGAGATGGTTGGATGGCATCACCGACTGGATGGACATGAGTTTGAGTAAACTCCGGGAGTTGGTGATGGGAAGGGAGGCCTGGCGTGCGGCAGTCCATGGGGTCGCAAAGAGTCGGACACGACTGAGCAACTGAACTGAATCCTATTGGATTAGGTCCCTACCCTTATGATCTCACATAATCATGATCATCTCCTGAAGGCCCTAGCTCCAGATGCAGTCACTTTGGGCAGTAGGGATTCCGTGTACAAATTGCTGGGAGAGGAGACACAATTCAGTCCATAGCAAGTGTTGATTTCTTTTTCTTATGCTCAGAAGTCTTATTTCTTAATGAGAAAATACAAAACTTTGTTATTATATATCATCCACAGGGAATATTTTAGGTAACTCAACCTCTTAGGGTAAGTTAACTTTCAATTCTTATTAAAATATTGAAATCTTTTATGCATTATCCTTCTGTTTAAAGGGTCACAGGATCTGTACTTGGTCATAATCCTGGTGCTCACCACCATTCTCTGCAATAATATGAAACCATTGTTTGCTATTTCACCATTATTTGCCTGTTTTCTGTATGACTGTGTAAAGATGACAATTATTTAAGAAGGCACTGCAATAGGATCTCCACTTCCTGGTAGAAAATAGAAGGGGAAGTTAAGAGTTTGATGAAGAAATGCTGTTCATTTAGAAGATTATTTGGGATAAAACTAATTGTTATTGTCATAATATCTAGCTCTGTTTTGATTGATAGCACAAGCTTAAGAACTACCTTGAATTTTCTGAATTGAAATTATGGTGACAAATTTGACAGTAATGGCTAATATTTATTGAATGCTTACCAAGTGCCGAGAACTATTCTGTGTTAGGTGTAATGCTTTTTTTAATCCTCACAGTAAACACTATGAGAAGGTCCCGTATTTAGCCACAATTTACCTTGACAGAAGTGAGGAGTAAGGAAGTTAAATAATTTGTCTAAGACCACACAGTTAAGGGTAAATAAGTCAAGAAGTACAATTGTTCTCAATGAATCAGGAAGTAATTATTAAGGCCCTTGCTTATATACAAGTTGTGAAAAACACTATATGTGTATGTGCACTCAGTCTGACTCTTTGTGACCCCATGGACTGTAACTCACCAGGTTCCTCTGTCCATGGAATTTTCCAGGCAAGAATACTGGAGTGGGTTGCCATTTCCTTTTCCAGGGGGGTCTTCCAGACCCAGGGATTGAACCTGTGTCTCTTTCATCTCCTGCATTGGTAGGCAGGTTCTTTACTAGCTGAGCCACTGAGGAAGCCCTGAAAAATACTGTAGTGAGTGGGGGAAAAGGGGAGGGTAATAGTCACTTGCTACACGGAAATCAGAATATAAGAAATGCTTAAGTTTGTGGTAGATGTCATAAGACCTGCATTGAGCCCTGAAGAGATGAAATTTCTGGAGAAGTTAAGAGCAGTGGTCCTCCATGTATGCCATCATGGATCACTTGGGACCAAAATAACCTAGGAGGTTTGTTTAGAATGCAGATTACTAGGCCTCATCCTGGGAGCAGTAAAAATAATTGAGGATTATAACCCAGCAATCTGCATTTATGAGACTACAGGCTTCAGCAACATGTGAACCGTGAACTTCCAGATGTTCAAGCTGGTTTTAGAAAAGGTTTTTAGAACCAGAGATCAAATTGCCAACATCCGCTGGATCATCAAAAAAGCAAGAGAGTTCCAGAAAAACATCTATTTCTGCTTTATTGACTATGCCAAAGCCTTTGACTGTGTGGATCACAATAAACTGTGGAAAATTCTTAAAAAGATGGGAATACCAGACCACCTGACCTGCTTCTTGAGAAACCTGTATGCAGGTCAGGAAGCAACAGTTAGAACTGGACATGGAAAAACAGACTGGTTCCAAATCGGGGAAAGGAGTACGTCAAGGCTGTATATTGTCACCCTGCTTATTTAACTTATATGCAGAGTACATCATGAGAAACTCTGGGCTGGAGGAAGCACAAGCTGGAATCAAGATTGCAGGGGAAATATCACTAACCTCAGATATGCAGATGACACCACCCTTATGGCAGAAAGTGAAGAAGAACTGAAGAGCCTCTTGATGAAAGTGAAAGAGGACAGTGAAAAAGTTGGCTTAAAGCTCAACATTCAGAAAACTAAGATCATGGCATCTGGTCCCATCACTTCGTGGGAAATAGATGGGGAAACAGTGTCAGACTTTATTTTTCTGGGCTCCAGAATCACTGCAGATGGTGACTGAAGCCATGAAATTAAGAGACGCTTACTCCTTGGAAGGAAAGTTATGACCAACCTAGACAGCACATTAAAAAGCAGAGACATTACTTTGCAAACAAAGGTCTATCTAGTCAAGGCTATGGTTTTTCCAGTGGTCATGTAAGGATGTGAGAGTTGGACTATAAAGAAAGCTGAGCGCCAAAAAATTGATGCTTTTGAACTGTGGTGTTGAAGAAGACTCTTGAGAGTTGCTTGGACTGCAAGGAGATCCAACCAGTCCATCCTAAAGGAAATTCAGTCCTGGGTATTCATTGGAAGGACTGATGTTGAAGCTGAAACTCCAATACTTCGGCCACCTGATGCGGAGAGCTGACTCATTTGAAAAGACCCTGTTGCTGGGAAAGATTGAGGGCAGGAGGAGAAGGGGACAACAGAGGATGAGATGGTTGGATGGCATGACCGACTCAATGGACATGGGTTTGGGTGGACTCTGGGAGTTGGTGATGGACAGGGAGGCCTGGCGTGCTGCTATTCATGGGGTTGCAAAGAGTCAGACACGACTGAGCACCTGAACTAAACTGCCTTATAGGATGACTGGATTGAAACAAGGATAGCAACTTTCCCAACAACCACAACCTTGGGAGCAAAGAGATGGGGGAGGTATGGTTTGTTTGAGAGGTGCAATAAGGCAAAAGGTCTCTAGGGAGAATGAGGGGCCAGGTTTAGGTAGGACTTGTTTCACTTAGCATAGTATTCTCTAGGTTCATCTGTGTTGTCACAATAACAAGATTTCATTATTTTTTATGGCTGAGTGATATCCCATGGCCCGTGTTTGCTACATCTTCTTTATCCATTCATCTATTGATACAGACACTTACATAGCTTCCATGACTTGGTTATTGTGAATAATGCTGTCCATGTTACTTTTAACATATGTTTTCAGAGTATTTTTTTATTTATTCAATCATTCAGTAAATATTTATTGAGTGTGTGTGCTCAGTCGTGTTTGACTCTTTGCAACCCTATGAACTGTATTCTGCCAGGTTCCTCTGTCCATGGAATTCTCCAGGCAATACTGGAGTGGGTAGCAATTCCCTCATACTACGTGCTTTTGCTCAGAGTAAATTTTTATCTTGAGCCTGAGAATCTCTTTAAAACCATGAGATTTGAACATTGGAAGCAAGGAACCTTAAAGATCAATTTCTTCATGTTTCAAGCCAGAGAAAACTGAAATCCAAATGAAATTTTCCAGGTCTCACCATGTGTTAACAGCAGAGCTGCTGGGGAAACCCAGGTCTCTGTGTACAACCCTGAGTGATGTCAGAGAACAAGCTCATCTTGGGTTTGTCCTCACCTTTTTCCTCCCATGAAAGTCAAGTCAGTTCACGTCCCTTTCAGTGGTTTTGTCTCCTGAAGTGAATAGCTCTGGAAAGATTTAATGGTAGCAGGAATACAGAATCTCTCATATTAAATATCTAGAGGAAGCTAAATGTTCTGAATTTCATTGTTTTTCTCTTAAAAAGTAAGTTTAATTTATATACCATGTAGTTTCTATACTTTGTTTGGATACTTTTGCCTACAGCATTAATAACTCACATTAAAAATGTGTTTATTGGTGGGAATGCAAGCTAGTACAGCCACTATGGAGAACAGTGTGGAGATTCCTTAAAAAACTGGAATTAGAACTGCCATATGACCCAGCAATCCCACTCCTAGGCATACACACCGAGGAAACCAGATCTGAAAGAGACACGTGCACCCCAATGTTCATCGCAGCACTGTTTATAATAGCCAGGACATGGAAGCAACCTAGATGCCCATCAGCAGACGAATGGATAAGGAAGCTATGGTACATATACACCATGGAATATTACTCAGCCGTTAAAAAGAATTCATTTGAATCAGTTCTAATGAGATGGATGAAACGAGCCCATTATACAGAGTGAAGTAAGCCAGAAAGATAAACACCAATACAGTATACTAACACATATGTATGGAATTTAGAAAGATGGTAACAATAACCCTATATGCAAGACAGAAAAAGAGACACAGATGTATAGAACAGACTTTTGGACTCTATGGGAGAAGGCGAGGGTGGGATGATCTGAGAGAACAGCGTCGAAACATGTATATTATCAAGGGTGAAACAGATCGCCAGCCCAGGTTGGATTCGTGAGACAAGTGCTCGGGGCTGGTGCATTGGGAAGACCCAGAGGGATGGGATGGGGAGGGAGGTGAGGGGGGGTTCAGGATGGGGAACACATGTAAATCCATGGCTGATTCATGTCAAGGTATGGCAAAAACCACTACAGTATTGTAAAGTAGTTAGCCTCCAACTAATAAAAATTAATGAAAAATAAATAAAAAATAAAAATGTGTTTAGCTATCATGGCTGAAGGAAGCAGCATATTAAAAAAAAAAAAAAGTTTTGTGCCCGGAAATGAGGAAAGTACGTGTATATGTAAAGAGAGGAAGCATTCCATCATTAAATAATATTTTTTTAAGGTCATATAGATTTTATTTTTTTTTCAAATGGTAAACTTTTTATTTTGCATTGAGGTATAGCCTAGCCAGTTAACAACGTTGTGGTAGTTTCAGGGGAACAGCAAAGGGACTCAGCCATATATACACATGTATCTATTCTGCCCCAAACCCCTCTTCCATCCAGGCTGGCACATAAAATTGAGAAGAGTTCCACGTGCTATACAATAGGTCCTTGTTGGTTATCCATTTTGAATATAGCAATGTGTACAAGACCTTCCCAAACTCCCCAACTCTCCCTTCCTCCTGGCAACAATAAGTTCGTTTTCTAAGTCTGTGAGTCTTTGTTTTGTAAGCTCATTCGTATCATTTCTTTTTAGATTCCACATCGAAGGGATGTTATATGATACTTCTCCTCCTCTGTCTAACTCACTTCACTCAGTATGACACTCCCTAGGTCCATCCATTAAACAATATTTTTTGAGCTGTTTATTTTTACTCCGTGATGATAATGTGTTGCCTAAATAGATTAGGAGCAATTCAGAGACAAGGTCGGCTGCTCGTTTGATCCCTCATGTCCTTTGGCTGACCCAGTGCAATATGCCCCCTGAGGTGTATCTTTCATCAAGTATCAATCTTTGGAATTTTCTCCCAAATCTTTTTTTTAATTAATTTTTATTGGTGTGTATGCTAAGTCACTTCAGTCGTGTGGACAGTAGCCCGCCAGGCTCCTCTGTCCATGGAATTCTCCAGGCAAGAATACTAGAGGGGGTTATCATGCCATCCTCCCTGGGATCTTCCCGACCCAGGGACTAAATCCACGTCTCTTATGTTTCCTGCATTGGCAGGTGGGTTGTTTTTTTTTTTTTTTTTTACTGATAGTGCCACCTGGGATTGGAATATAGTTGATATACAATGTTGTTTTCGTTTCTGCTGTATAGTAAAGTCAGTCAGTTTTACATATACACATAACCACTCTCCCAAATCCTTTTAACATTTGCAGAACCAATGCTGTGTTGAGAGGAAGCCACAGGCTTTCAATCTGAAGGATATCACATATTTTAATGAGAGAGAGACAGATGGTGCTGCTGGGTTTGAGAGTATCATATCGCTCTCAGCTTTGAGGCTAGAGTATGCGACGCATGCCTTCTTCTGCAGTAATAATGTACCAAACTGGAGGGCTGTTCCATTTCCCAAAGAACAGAATTAAGTGCATCTTCTTCCGCCTCATTGTTTGCATATTAAATTATGCTCAAAATCAACAGTCGTATTTTTTTTTCTGAAAATTTGAGGAAAGCACAGGCCATGGTTGGTTAATAAAAACCAAAGACCCCATCCATGTTTGTTAAATGTGGGCCACTTCTGCATGCCCAACTGTTAAGGTTTTAAACCTGCCTGAGTCTGGTTTCCCTTGTTTTTCCTCCTGAAGCTGCAAGAGAAATCGTCTGGTTAGAGAGAGAAGAGCGGGCCAGGCAGCACTACGAGAAGCACCTGGAGGAGCGGAAGAAGAAGCTCGAAGAGCAGAGGCTGAAGGAGGAGCGGAGGCGGGCTGCCGTGGAGGAGAAGCGGCGGCAGAGGCTGGAGGAGGACAAGGTCAGATGCTGCCCTGGGGACACGTGGGCGGCGCGTCTGTCTCAGAAACACAGCGCCTTAACTGGGAAGCTTCCCGCTGAGGTGCCGGGATGCACAGCTCGAATGTCTGTGGCAGCAGATTTGCCAGCAGTCATAGTTTCTAGGGGCTTTCCTGGTAGCTCAGACAGTAAAGAATCCACCTGCAATGCAGGAGACGTGGGTTCGATCCCTGGGTCAGGAAGATCTGCTGGAGAAGGGAACGGCTACCCCCTCCAGTATTCTGGCCTGGAAAATTCCCTGGACAGAGGAGCCTGGCAGGCTCCAGTCCATGGGGTCACAAAGAGTCAGACACGACTGAGCAATTTTCACTTGCATAGTTTCTAGGGAGGTTGTGGTGTGGAAATCAGGTTGAGAATGATGTGATTGTCACTGTTTCCACAGGACCTTTAAAAGCTCATTTCTCTGGTCTGGACCTGTAACTTGTTTATGTTTAATTCATGCATGCTGAAGTGTTAATCCCAGCAACTGGGCTTCTGTGGGGCTTTACCATTTACAAATGTTTTCACATCGATTATCTCATTTAACTCTTACTGAACCTTTGAGTGTTACCACTTTCTGTGGAAATAAAGATTTAGACGCAGAATAGCTAAGTTACACAAAGTCATACAGTCCATTAAATTGCGGGGTCGGGATTACCCGTATCCTCAGATTCTAGATTCTGTTTTTAAATACAGTACCACATGTGTTACATCTGCTTAAACTAAGACCTGCGCTACGGGCTTATGTTAGTTGATGGAAAAGCATTACACTCCCAGGAGTGTGCTAAGATGCTTCAGTCGTGTCTGACTCTTTGTGACCCTATAGACTGTAGCCCACCAGGCTCCACTGTCTATGGGATTCTCCAGGCAAGAATATGGAGTGGGTTGCCATGCCCTCCTCCAGCAGATCTTCCCAACCCAGGGATGGAACCTGCGTCTCACGACTCCTGCATTGGTAGGCAGGTTCTTTACGGCTAGCGCCTGGGAAGTCAGTGGTAACAGTAATAGTCCTTTTTTTAAGTACCCATTGTATGCCAAGGGCTTTGTCAGCTGGAACCTAATAATTTCAGTAACCACCCACCCACCCCCATGTTGATAGAACTACTTTCACCTTAAAGTGTAGAGGTTAGGAATCTTCTGAGTATTAGGACTATTAAGGTTGAAATTTAAAGTAGTACCTCTCCCTTCCCTCTGCCTTAAGTTGAAGAATCCTCCAACAAGCAGGTAGAATCTAGTCATCAACTCCTGTTCCATTTAAAGGAGCGTCATGAAGCCGTCGTGCGACGTACAATGGAGAGGAGCCAGAAGCCAAAACAGAGACAAAACCGGTGGTCATGGGGAGGTGCTCTCCACGGGAGCCCGAACATCCACAGCACAGGTAAATGGAGAAGCCGCTTTCCAAAATTACTATTTTTTTAATCACAGTTAAAGTCACAGTTACTTTTTTATTCTGTGTTTGTAAAAAAAAAACCTGCATAAATAATTAAGCTACAATGAAATGATGCTTCTACTGTTTGAGGATAAGAGGGTGATGGAGGTAAGAAGATAAGGTTCCCTCCCTCCACACAGGCTGCTTTTCTCATTTGTTACAAAGTTCTTTAAAGAAACAGAAATCTGTACAATTTTTCCCAGCAACTATTTTCAGTTCTACATTATTTTGGTAATTTATTTGCCTAGGGGTTTCAAGATTCTGGAATGGGTTAACCAGTTTTGCCTTTTTCTCTGCGAGAATCCTAGCACCCGTTGCCGATCAGGATCAATCCTATGAGCTTATGTATTCTGATCCTAAAGTATATGCAACACAAAGGCTCTATAAGAAGAAGTGCAGATTTCTGAAGCTAGAAATAGCAGTGAATGTCCAAGCACTTCCTTGTTCTTAAATTGACTTAAAATCCTACTGAAATTTGGACTTAGTGAAAGGCTTTATTTTTGTACTGTAAATTCAATGCACCTTGAATTTTATGTAGAGTGTCAGTTTCATATGTGTGAGTCTAAAAGCTTTTTTTTTTTTTTTAATTTACTTTGGAAAATCATTGTCTTACATTCTGTCCCCAGGTGGTTTTGTTGAATCATCATTCACCTTTCTCGATTTAGCAGGCCTGGACCACCACTTCACAGCTTTTGGTGGTACTAAACCTGGTACAGACCTCCTTGTGATTCGCTGATTGCCTGACCTGTAGCTAGCACCCCAGACGAGGGCCAGTTCATCAGTAGCTGAACCATTGCCACCGTAGTCATAATGCATGCTTGATATCCCACTGCATAGACCTAGATCTGGACATGGCACAGTGTCTGGCAAGTGTTGACAATATAACTCGGGTGACTTAAAGGTACTGAAATAAAGTAATTCCCTGTGATCTGCTTACTTTTTCTTTAAATGACCATTTTGGATAAAACCTTAAAGAAAGTGTTTTTTCACTGATAAATCACCTGAGGTCAAAGTGCATCCAGTTTGGCTTCATTTCACCCTGCCTCCATCAATACAGCTATTGTCAACTTTGTTTTCACATAAATAACTATGGATTTTTGTTTGTTTTCTCTATTCCCTTTCATTGCTGACATTCAGTGTATCTTCTATAGCCTCATCATTTACAAAGTCTAAAAGCATATTGCCACAACTTTCTTTCCTATGCAGTGAACCAAATTTGAAAGCATGTTTTTTCCCCCTCGGCTCTTCATGACCCAGTTGTATTTGCAGTGGGGCACATCAAATCTGCGGTCATAAGGATCATTTACATGTGATATTTCATTCTAGGTATAATTTTGCATATTTGTTCCATACCAAAAAAGCCATCATGGTATGTGCTTTTATAACATTACTTATTTTTCTTTCGTTTGCCTTCATGTTTTACATGTGCATGTTAAACAGGTAGACCTGTGCAAACTTTCAAGTTTTTTGTTTTTTTTTTTTTAGCTGCAGTGTGTGACATGCAGGATCTTAGTTCCCCCTGCAGTGGAGGCTGGGAGCCCTAATCACTGGGCTCCCAGGGAATTCCCTCCAACATTTTTGAGGGGATATCAAGTTACTTAGCTTTACTTCTTGTTTCCATGCTTAGAGTTCAATATATGGCCTCTGTTATTGCCACTCAGAGTTGTATTTGTGAGCTTTTGGATAAATCATTTTTTATTAGGGCTGTGAATTAGAGAAAATTCCTCCTATAATAGAACAGAGAAGTTTGAAAATAATGAGAATTTACCAAAATTCTCAATGGTCAGAATAATTTGCCAAGATCTCAAGAACAGTAACCAAGTCTTGCTCATTTTGCCTACTCCTTACTTTACAACAGTGCTAACTTGTGGTAGACACAACAAACAAATCCTGGAAATTAACTTTAATCTAGATCAAATCAGTGTGTTTTCTGACTGTTCCCACATCAGCTAGCCCTGCTTTGTAAAGACAATACTTTTTAATCCAGTTCTTCATAAATCCTTTTGTGAATTTGTGTTTTGTTCAGAGAGGGAAAAAAAAGATTAAAGATTCTTATTTGTTAAGTAATATAATAAATACATATTTTATCTCCATAAATTTAATTATGTGTGATAGGCCTGCATGTAGACACAATTTCCTCCCAACTGAAGTTGAACATATAAAACAATATCAGAAAATGTATTGCTATGAAATGTCCTGGAAATAACTTTCCTTATCCTTCTTTGTGTCCTTAAACCTCACGTTTTGTCATTGTTTCTTTAGACATTTTACCCCAAGTCTTTTCTTTGTTAGGATTCCCCTAAGAGCCCATCCATTAAGTGTGAATTTGAGTCACAGAAATGGCGTTTGGTTTTTTTCTTTTGATGATTAAATCACTTCATATAAATCAATGATACTTCAATAAATTAGAAAAAATTTTAATTGCTTCAACTGTAAAGATGAGTCCCTGTAGAAGATAGGAATATCTGATGTTGGTGGAAGACTTACTTATCCCCTGTACACTGTAAATGGCCAGAAGTGGTTATTCTGTGGGAGAAAGTTTAACATATTTACTCCCAGGGTTAGTTTAGACAGGTGGGAACAGGGTTTGAAGGCCTCTCCCATAAGGAATATTTTGGTTTGTGTTCCGTTTTAGAAGAAGCTAACCATAGAAAATAAAACAAAATACATCAAGAGTCCTTGAACTTTGGCTAATATAGGTCAGAACAACTCCCTGCATCCTAAATAAATAAAATAATGAGGTGTTTTAGACTTTCATTATATGTAGTTGTATTCAGGGAACATGACGTACACTAGTGAGTGTAGTTACAGCTTGGTTCCACTGTTCAGAGAGCAAACCATCAGAGTTGATTTTTCCCTTTTATACAGATATTATTTCTCTTCTAACTTGAACTTGAAGAATTACTCTAAAATTATCCAATAGCAATAAAAATGTTATTAATAAACTTAATTCTGATTGTCTTTGCATGGCTGCCAGTTTTGTTAGGTAAGTTTGTGAGCTGATTCATAATGTGTCTGTAAACCACCCTCATCTCTGTGATCTAGGCACACAGAGGTGGTCCTTAGTGGATTTTAAAAAAAGAAATGCTCTAGGGGCCATCCTTTCCACACCTGCAGTGTTGCTTTTTTTGTTTCTGATTAATCTGTTTTTCTATAGTGCCCTTTGTAAAATGACTTTATAAGCAAAAGTATCAGCAGATGCACAGACCCTGGTGTTTTTTATTCTAGTGTTTGCATTCTATCTCACCAGCACTATTACTGCCCCATTGTTTCTCCTTTGGGAAATTATGAAGGCACTCCCTTCTGTAGACCCGCTCTTGCTTCATGGGCTGCCTCCATCATTTTTGTTGCCCTCCACTGGTTTTCCTTTGGTCTTCTCCGTTTGTTGTGTTGTAACCATATGCTTGAACTTCCCTGGCTGACAAACTGGTGAACTGAATAGTTCTTTAATATTTTTATTCTATATTTTTATTTTCCTATAAGAAAAATGAGTATTATTTCTAGCCTTTAAGTTACCTTAAAATGTCCACTTAGAAAACTGTGCTGTAGTAAAGATCTAGCCATAGAGCTAAAAGCATCCAGACCTAGTTTTTCCTCCCATCAGTGAACTAGGAAATTGCAATCCTGCATGCTGGCTGTCAATTAGCATTATCTCCATTTGTTTTAGATCCAGACAGGCGGTCAGTTTCCACCATGAATCTTTCGAAACATGTTGATCCCGTCATTAGCAAGCGGCTCTCCTCTTCATCTGCAACTTTACTAAATTCTCCAGATAGAGGTACAGTCAAAAGGAAAACAAAAAAAGTGTTCTGTTATTTCCTTAATGCTTTTATTTTTTGGATGTTTACAGCTAAGAATAAGCATCTGAAGTTGCTTTCCCTACGTTTCTTAAATAGGAAGAAAAAAACTTCAGAGTAAAAAAGCAATAAACGTCTGAGCAGCATTTTCCTTGCGACAAGAACATTTCTCATTTTAGAACTTGGCTGAATGATTGCATTTAGCAGTGATGAAAAGCGGTGCTTCCCTCAAGTTTTTAGTACAGGAGTTTACAGCTCCAGAAATCACCCACTTATCCACCAACATGCTAATAATCTGTTATGAACATTTATTTCATTTCAATCAGATTGTCTTTGACATTCCATCTGTACTTGGGGAATTCCAGGCATTAACGTTCTAAAAAATCTTTTTAAATGATTCATGTTGGCAGATTTCATTTTGCTAACTTATTTCTCCTTTAACCAAACCTTTCTAACTGCATTTCTTGTGTGTGTGATTGGTTTTTTTGGTGTCCATTCATTTAAAGGGATATGGCCCAACTTTAAGAATATCATCATGTAAGCCTCCTAAAAATTTTAATATTCATAGTCCTCCAGTTAACATTTTATTTGAATTTTGAGTTTTATTCATCCCATGGATTTACAGTACATGAATGCTGAGTTACTTATAAAATTAAAGTTTCATTCTACATATTTATATATCATAGAATGAAAAATCAAGCTTTTAAGATAAGCTACTTGTTTTACGTAACTAAAACAATTTTAAATTTGAAAAACCAAAGAATTATTGTGCAATATAAAAACACATACTCTTTGAAAGTAACAAATTGTGGTTATTTTGAGTGCTTTATTAAGAAACTGGTTTTGAAGTGTTTATAGTCTTTAAAAAAGATTGTAATGTGTGCATGTTCTATATGTGTGCATGTGTATATGTATATTTTGTATTGTATAAAAGTTATGGTGTCATTGTAATGTATAATATAATGTGTTGATGTTAGAATTAATCTCTTAAAGCAGTAAATGTTTGAACAACTTCCAATTTTTGCCTTTTAACCTAAATCTTTTTTTAACCTAGTGTGCCTAAATCATTGATATTAGATGGGCCTTTTATATGTTAGGGAAAAGTATTATTAATTGAAGCTCCTTTCATAAGTAGCCTTTATTTTCAAGCCAATTCCCTTAGTGTGAAATATAGCATACTGTTCTTAGCAGTTGTCTATTCCTCTTTTCTTTGGAATTGGCCACTTAGCACTTGAATTTTATATTTTTGTGAACATGGATCTAAGACAAACCATAATCGGGATTTCACAGTAATTTTCAGTTAAACCTTGCTTATTGATCCCGTAGCTGAAACTGGGACAATGTTGGGAGTGGGGATAAACCGACCAGTATCCTATCCACACTTCTATGAAGTGACCGTACTGTGTCAGCTGGTATCTGACACCTGACGGCATCTGATTGGATAGTCTGAAGTAATCGGATGGTAGAACTGGGGAAAATTTGGATGGCTCGACTGGATGGCAGAGCCCCTGAGAAATGAAGAGCCTGACTTCATAACCGGCAGGTTAATCACGGAGAAGAGGGGTTACAGCGGAGATCGCCAGCTCCCAGCGCATGAGGACGCTGTGCTGCATCTGCCATTCTCTCCTTCATGGACATCCTTCCTTAGATTAATCCTGACTCCATCCGCTCTGCCTTGGGTGAGGTTAAGGGTCAGGGAAAGTTCAAGCAGTGAATAGCTGGAGCCAGGAAATTGCCCCTTGAATCATGGTACAGGTCTGTAAAACCTGATGCCAAGCTAGACTAAAAGGACAAGGAAGACAGCACTAAATTTGGGGGTTCCACTTCTCTGCCCCCTTACCAAAAGAACTGTGATCCAGTTCTGGTTTAACTGGTGAGGTCAGCCTGGAAGAAAAATCTGGTTCATCCAGAGGCTCCCATTTCGTTCAGGAACCAATTTTTTTTAAGTTAGGCAGAACGCTCAGTAGCACAGTGAGAAGGCTCTGTCTTTTAATGAGAATCTTCTGCATTTGAACTTCTCTAATTTGAGAGATCTAAGTAATTTAGTTAGTATAATTTCCTTTCTGCCATCTATTTGTTAAATTCAATTATGCTTTATTATCAAAGTAGAAAGCATTCTTATCAAATTATTAGAGGCTTTTACAGTCTAGTCTTTAGAGAGTGTACACCATTACTAGATTGTTTAAGCTTTCTCAGCCCTACAGCACAGGCCTTAAAGGTGATGTTAAATTGAAGCTCTGATACTATCAGAGTTGACATTCAACTGAAATGCTCTGCTGGTTATTCAAAATGCTGGAATATTTCCATACCAGTTGGTAAATATCCCCTTCCTCAAGCTGTGCTTCCCCAGGCCCTCCGGAGCTAAAGGGGTTAAAGGGTGTTACCTACTAGCGCTGTGCCTTGCCCCATCAGTTTTTAAATGTTTTGATGATCACACCTGGATATAGAGTCACATAGACTGATAAAATGACCCTAGGTAAGGAAACCCCTGATTACTAAAGATTTCTGTAATTGCTGCAACAGAGACAATATTGCCACTGGGAATTTTTGCATTAAAAGTGTTTATTATTAAGCTTCCTTCTTCACCAGTTTCCTCTCCCCCTCAAGGAAGACAGAGCATTTGAAAAAAATAAGAAGGAAATTGGCTACTGTTAGCTGAAAATTAGTCCATACATTTTTTTCCCCCCAGAATCTAGATGAGAGGACGTGGACCTAAAGCTGAATTCTGCCCGCATGTCGTTTGACCTGCGAATGGGTTTTTTGTTGTTGTTACTGTTTTAGTTCAAACTATGCCATCATATGAAAAAAAAAAGGAAGGTATCATGGAACATTTCAGGATGTAACAATATGTACCTGATTTCTACGTGGCACCCATCATTAGGAACTAAATAGTGATTTCCTGCTTGTGGAGGAACAGGGCAGCACAGATATCTGTAATGTTTAGTTGCCTCCTTGGACCAGATTGTCTATTAAGGGAATTGTCAATATCTCATTTTAACTGCTTAAGGAGGGTCAATACTATAGTTGTTTCATGAGAATTAATACCTTTTCCTTCAGCTGCTTATCTCAAGATCAGGCCCTTCTAGGTTGAAAAAATTTTAAAAGTAACTCTCCTGTACTAACCTTTACTAAAAATTTATCTTATGGTGGAAGAGATCTATTTCTCTCTTGCTCAGGGCATAGTTAAGAATATGGTAGAACTGGAAACATTTCTCCTAGCAACATCTTTCATTCAGAGTTTCAAAGTTATTAAAACAAATCTCTTTGGATTTGCTTTAAACCCAAGTCAAAGAGGGTGTTTAATGATCTTCATTTGAAGTAGATTCTTTGGTTGGTATCTTAAAGACGAAACAGAAATAGAGCAATTAAACTTCTTAATCGAGGAGAAAAACCAGACATGTCTTTTCAATGATAGACCAACTCTGCAGTTTTGAGTCATTTATTCTACAGAGTTTATCTAAGAAAAGGAAGGATTCACCTCTTCTTTCCTTTATCATCTACTGAAATTACAATTCTGTTGAAAATTTTAATTTAATCCTAATTACTTTCCCCACTGATTTAATTCTCTGAATGTATTCTAATTTTAGGTTAGATTATGTTCTTCTGATACACACACACACACACACACACACACACACACACACACTGCCATACTATAGCTTATAATGGCACTTATCCTATTGTGCATTCTACCAACTGTATTATAATAGTTTTTATAACAGATGTTTTTTATGTATGTCTTCATATCAACAGATAAGGTTTAATTTCACCATGAAGACTCTCCCCCCAAAACCAAGAAAATCTAATAAACTATTCACTAATTCTTAAATACACCAGTGCCTGATCAAAATGGCTACTCTTTTAAAGTCAGGTAATTAAGGTACTTATTGGAGGTTGGTACCTCCCTTTGAAATAGCAGATATTTTCTTTAACAACCTGTAACACTGGATGGCTTCTATTAACTAAAATTAATTTTCTGAAAGTTAGAAGTCATTTCTTTAAAACATAATATATATAAAAAATTATTATAAGAATAGTTGCTCCAGAGGCCAGAGGACTTGCACCTGCTGTTTGTGGTGCAGAACGGAGTGGCCTTGTCAGGTTTAGTTTTAAAGGTTTTTATAAGTGATTTGGGAGTATGTTCTAAAGTATACAGTCCTCCCTTGGTATCCACGGGAGGTTAGTTCCAGGAATTGCTGCAGACACCAAGATCCTCAAGGGCTTGAGCTCCATAGTGAGTCCTCTGCATCTGCAGGCTCTGCATCCATGGATACCAAGGGCCAACAGTATACTTAGGGGGGAGAATCCACATATAAGTGAACCTGTGCAGTTGAAGTTGTGTTGTTTAAGGGTCAAGTCTATATGATCACTTTATTTTAGTGATATTTGTAGGATTTTGCAAGCTTCTTTCCTGATATCTTTGGAAAGTAGCTTCTGTATTTTCATAGACCATTACTGGAAGCTAATAGCATAAGCAAAGTAATTTATTTGTAATTAGCTTGCATTTCCTAACAGTAGTCTTGTGAAGCCCCAGTACAATTTGGGACTGTACTGCATTGTATCATTTTAAATTTATTTTCTGGATTCTTCATACACCCACTAGTAATTTCCAACATTATGGTTATACTGAATTTTGACTTTTCTACCTTAATTTTATGTTCAGCTTTATCCTTATCCTCCATCAAAAGTTTTATGTTCTTGCCAAACCAGGGACCTGAAAGAACCTGCTTTCTGAATGGAGAAGACAACAGTTCTATGCAGAACTTTACAGGAGTCCTCTTTCATTTTATGATATCTAATTCCGCCCCTCCCAGTTACCCACGTAGCAGTTCATGGAGATGTAGCAAAATCTAATGGAGACCCTTTCTATCTTTACTTACGTATTTCCAGTCTCGCATTAAGCTGCCCAAGCCTGTGTTGAACTTGACATGCAGGATACTTAGGATGCCCTTTGGCTGAGGTGTATGCCTTAGTCCCACTGCCCATCCCAATGAGGGCAGCTTGGTTCAACGGACTCAGAGAAACACGCCAAACCCGCTTGAAATGGTTCTTCTGTTTTGTTACCTGTTGACTCCATAGGCAGGTGGTTAGCAAAAGCCATGTCCACAAACCTAATATAGAGCCTGCCACAGACTTAACACCTTGAAGGGAGCCAACCGTATGGAATAGCCGCTCCTCTGAGCAGAGTCCCTCCTGCCCCAGCTCTGCACCACCTTCCTCCCCGGACAGCCTGATCTCTGTCGAGGTTTCTCTCCGAGGCCTGGGAAGTGAAAAGGGTCATGCCCTGCACCCGCCTCGCCCCTGGAAGAACGCTTCTAACATCTCGCTTATGTGGTGACGTTTAGCTCGCCGCCTGCAGCTCAGCCCGTGGGAGAGCAGCGTGGTTAACAGACTGCTGACGCCCACACACGCGTTCCTGGCCAGGAGTAAAAGCGCAGCTGCCTTGTCTGGAGACGCAGGTAAAACTGTCCAGGTGCACCTTCCTCAGTGAGGTAAAGCCCTCCTTTCGAAGCCCTCTCTGAGCCGCCCCATTTGCATCTGATCACATCTCAGTTCTTCCCATTGCGTGCTTCTCTTTCTCCTGGTGGGATGGCGGGGGAAATATGTGTGCTGGCGTTGGTTTCATGCCCCTGGCGTTGTTCCTCTGCGCTTCCATCTTAGCATCTTATCTGGACACCAGATGCCAGGCAGACAAAGGATGTCCCTCCCTGTGATCTGGTGGCTCCAGAGGCTTCTGTCAGTTCCTAACTGTTACTAGAAAATCCTATCCCTTTCCCTTCCTTTCTGCCTTCGCATCTGAGCAGATGATCAAAGGTAGAAATAATTTAAGATTGAATACTATTTTGTGGACTTGGGGATAATATCAAAGCACAAGCCTGTTTAAGCATAGTGTTTCATAAATGTGGCCGTGGGCTAGCCACTTATCCTCCCTGGGCCGGGCTTTTATATGTAATCGAGGAATAGTACCCTTTCAAAACTCTAAGAGTTGTGGAGAAGGCTAATTACAGTGTTCTTAGTTGTAACATTACTTTGAAAATATGTAAAATGTGCCAAGTACTAGTTATTATAATTAGTTATAACTCCTCTACTTTTTAAAAATGTAAAACATGCCTGAATGAGCTAATTGGTTTAATGAGAAGTTCATATAGTCTACACCTAGCTGGAAAGAAACATACATATTAGGCTTTTGGCAGTGTCTCCTCACAGTGAGTTGACGTAGGTTTTCCCAAATATCCATGTGACCAGCCCTCATCTTTGGTATGTAGGAAACTGCATTGCCTCCTCATAAAGCTCCCTTTAAAAAGGCTTTGCCAAAAAAAAAAAAAAAAAGGCTTTGCCTTTGCAAGCCTCTTCATGTTAACTAACCCTCTTTTTTTTTTTTAATAATAACTCTTGGTAGTTTTATGATGTCTTTCATCTATAGTGCCCAGGGAGCTAGCATCAACTTGACTTCTCACAGTACCCCTGGGAGGCAGTCAAGAAAGCAAGTATAGGCATTCCCACCACCTTCCTGTGGAAAGCAAGAGCTTGACAGTCAGTGACTTGCACCAGAGCCGCTGAGGTGGACTAGATCTTAGATGTGCTTCTGTCCTTGGCACGCTTGTGAAGCTGTGTGTACCATCATGCACTCAACTAGCTGGACCACAGCGATCTGTGTTTTCTGTAAAGCAACTCTTCTGTCAGCTGTCACATTGCATCTGAGATTTTTCTGGAGGAAAAAGTACAAGATAATTTATTTTTATGCCCGTTGTGTTGTACTTACATACAAGTCATGAAAGCTTTTCTTTATGTCCAGCTAATTGAAGAACCTTTGAAACTGCTTTTCAGTCATGTTTTATAGGCTCCAAATAGTCTGTCTCTTGTGCTTCTGAACCTCCACTGTGTGTTGCTTCATACTAAAGGACTGCCTCACAGCTAAAAAATATAACTGTCTTCCTTTGCTATTTCTGTCATCACTAACTTTTGTCAATTCTTTCACTGTTCCTCTAGTCTCTTCCAACACCATTTCCTCATTTTCCACCCATTTGACTTGCCCATCTTTCCACCTTCCGACATCGTTATGCTCAATCAAGGTGCTTTTTAATCTGCTAACTGGCTCTTGTTTGCAACTTTTACATCCTTCTTTTCACAAACTGATACATTTTTGTCATTTATTTTAATGTGAAGCAATGCCATACATAGCCTTTACTTGTTTGTTTTATTAATACATTCCTTAGATCATTGTTACCTATTATTGCATTGATACAGCTTATATTTAATGAACCCAAACTGGTGTTTAAAATTTTCGGTTTGAAATTATTTGTTTTAATGTCTCTCACATTTATCTTGTCAAAAACACTTTTCCCATCAACTTTTATTTTTCCAGCTCCTCTCCTTGATTTTTTTTTTCTTGTCTTCCTATTTTTAATGTCATTCCTTCAGTTCACCTTATATCCAATTGCCATTGGCAAGAGGATGACCTACATCTAGAGCCAGGGTTATAATAGCAGATCAAAACAGCCACCCTCACCCCTAGGGTGTCCGGTGATTGTAAATTCCCAGAACAAGTAATAAGAGCAGTTGAAAATTGGAAAGCAGTCACATATGTTTCATTTGTGACCACTGCTTTGGGTTGATTTTTCCTTGCCCATTTTTTAAAAATACATTTAAGATACATGTGATTATTGGAGCTCAGGATTAAGTGAATTAACATAAGCAAAAAGAAGCTTAGGATAGGACCTGCACATAGTAAGCACTTCATAAATGTTATTATTCTACTATAATGTTCTGCCATTCTCTCTGCTGCACAACAACCACGTGAACTGCATTATCTTTCCTCTGCAGCCATTATTTCAAACAGAAAATACCAAATGAGTTAAATTAATGCATACTTGCTACCAAGAGTAGAAAGAAATACAGATATTGTGGAAGACTTGCTCAAAGACATTTCCATAAAAGAAACTTTATATTTAATAAGACTACTTTGGGATATGGAGGGCCCTCTATGGAGAAAAAAACAAATATCACTCTTCTTTTTCCTTCAGAAAGGCAAGATCATTAGAACTATTGATTTAAAGGTTTCAGGTTTTTAAGTAGTTGCTGTTAAGAACAGCAATGAATTCCATGAAATGTAGTCTCCTTAGAATTAACCAGACAATATTTCTTGAACAATTAAATTCGAGGATTTTTGTATAGACTAAATCAGGTAGGTTTCTTCCTTTCCTTCATATTCACTCAGCACTGTAATAAACAATGAACCAAAGACATGATGAGATCAGTTTACAGCCATGATGGTCTCAGGAAATGTTCCATAGATACCCCCTGAAATTATTACTTCCCACTAGAGGAAAAAGAAATCATACTTCTGGGCTTCATTCCGTTTTCAGTGTCAGATCCATGGCCTCAGAGAAAGGCTGTCTTCTAGGGTTGCTTGATCGTTGAGCGCTTAATGACCTCTGGCTGTGCCCTGGGCTGTGTGTACCTCTCTTGCTCATTAATCCAACACAAGTGCCTTGTGCTAGGATGTTCATCTTTAAAGGCATTGGATTGGATTGGAAGGGGTTTGCATTAATGAACTCTTTCCTTGTCTGGGAAGGACAAGTGCTTTGTTGTGGCACTTAAGAAAAGGATAAGTTTTCAAATCGCTTTGCCTGTGGTCACAGTAAGCCAAACGACGAGAGGGTCTCCTTCACAACATAAAGGAAACTTCCTTCACCATTAAGGTCTGAAGCAGAGCTTTATGTCAGTTTGCAAGTAAGACATATATCTTTTGAGGAGAACTGAGGGAATGCAAAGTGTTTCAGCTTATCCAAGAAATAAGAGTTCTGTTTTCAGATGATGGGAAAAGAGTGCCGTTTCCAGGCGATCCACTGCCTTGACCATTCGGTGATAACCACAAGATACTGCAAGGCATTTAATGAAAGAGAACACAAGGGTGAAGATGCAATCTGATGGACTTTCTGTCTATAGAGTAAACCAAAATAACATATTTTTAACCATAATTCTGAAATTAAGATTACTTTGAATTTGTCTTATGAACTTTTGAGTTTTGAATTTATTAACTTAATACTATTATATTCAGTTGATGTAATAGTTTCTTTAAAGAGTTGCTACAATGGCGAGGGTTGGGTAAAGTCATAACATGGTCCAGACACATAGTATTTCTTTCAGTAGTCATGTTTGTCTTATTTCCCTAGAAAATGAGATTTCTGGATGAAATATGAAAATGAACCTTGGATCATTAGGACCCATATGTCTGATACCTATGTAGTGTTCTGTGAATTTCTTTAACCCCATTGTTACTCAGAATCAACCACTTGATTAATGACAATGTTCCTTTGAAAGTAAGGTCAGAAAGTATGTGGTTTTCACAAAACAAAAATCTCATCTTAAGTAAAACTATAAGTTATTCATGATTATAACAGCTGTTCACGATTCAACTTTATTTTTGGCAATTCTAACATATTAATGTTCTCTTCACCGTTTTAAATGATGACATCCCATTTCCCTATACGTTCCTCTGCTTGTTATGAACCATCCGATGCCTTGGCTTTTGGGAAAAAACCCAAAAGCATGCATTTGATTTGCCTTTAAGTAGATAAAACATTTACAGAATTTTTTTTCTGGAAATTATTAGTTATTCTTGTAGCAAGTCTTAACACCTGATGAGACTTGGTCATTTAACATTTTAAAAATTCAGTTGCTTTTTTTCCCCACTGGCTGCTGAATTTTACTCCCAGAATAGCTGCAATATATCTTGCTTGCCTGCTTGCTCACTTGCTGTCTTTCCACCTTTTGTTCCATCTGAAAGCTAATTAGGAAAAATCTGATTATAAACAATCCTCATCTTAAAATTATCTGTCGCTAATATAGCATTTTACCAGAACCATCTGTTTATAGGAATATAAGGCCATTGCTTTCTGTCTGGCTGACGTCTATCTCTTTAGTTAAAGTATTTCAGTAGCCAAATAGTTTATATATTCCTGATTTTTCACTTGGACGTGCCCTCCTTTTGGACATAGGACCGTGAGGAGAATTGAGCGTGATGGTTCTGGAGGCCTGTAGGTAATAACGCTTCTCCCCACTTTTCTCTCTATCTCTGCTCCTTGTCCCGATCCTGCTTTTGGCTTTCCTTCAACTGCTCCTCTGGCACTCTTGTGTGTAAAACAATCACCTGCACCCTAGTTACCCCCAATTGTCCTCGTTCAGCATCTTGCAGCCCCATCAACATCACGCCCTACAGAGCCGCACACTCTAGAAACCCACAGGAGCGACCAAAATTCTTTGTAACACCACCCGAGGGCTCCGCGCGAAGGAGGACTGTTCACGGCGCAGCGGTGAGTAGTTCTTGGGAAGCAAGGCCGGTGAGTCCGTGCTGTCCTGGGGCAGAGCGGACAGCGCCCCGAGGGGCGGCGCGGATGTCAGAGCCGGCCATGCCGACCTCCATCATCGCGTCCACCCCGCCAGTCTTGCGTCTGCCTGGCTGAGTGATCCTGCCCCTGCACTTCGTTCCCACTTGGGGATTCTACTCCCACAGAAAATCTAAATTTGAAGATGAAAACCGCTCTTTGTCCAAGCATGTCTGAGTGGCTGGACTGCATCTGAGTGCTTCCAAACACATCAGTGCAATACCAGCATACTTTATGTGTGAAAGTAAGAAAAGCTTTGAAGGAGAAGTGGGCCTGGACTGCTGCCTTTGCATTTGATTCCAACCATATCCAGAAGCTGGCTGCAGTCTAAATGCGGTTCACTAAAAAGCAAGATAAAGACTTTTTGTCTGTTTAGCTAATCCGTGTCAAGGCCCAGATCTTAAAATAGAGTGACAAAGTATTTTGAAAACACTAATTACCTGCTAAGTAATTCTTGAAAGGCTGTTGGGCTCTGTTTAGAGAGTCACATTTTGCAAGTGAAGAATATAATTTGTACTTGTTGTTACTGGCAGGGTGGCTGGACTAACCTCAATTTTCACCATGCTGTAAATGCAATGAAGTCACTTGTATATCTCCAGGAATATTTCTTTTTCTTTAAGCCGTGTATTATTTGGCACTTGTTGAAAGATGTAGACATTTGTATTTTAGTGTTAAAGGACCCCCCAGTACCAGGAGATCTCATTGCCCCTCTGTCATGGTAGTAGAATGACCCATGAAAGGCTGGAACAATGCTTTTTTCAATCTTAACTTCCCAGAGCAGTTCAAATGTATAAAGCTGATGGACACTTAAAAGGATTTTGCTTAGACCTTTGAGGATAATTCAAGAGTTGTGAGAGGTTGATGGCTTTGCCTATAGACAGTTTTCTTTCATGCCCCTCAAGCTTTCAGGAATCAACATTTAATTCATGATTGAGTCAAACCTCCAGCCCTTGAAGCCAGAAGTGAAACTACCTTTGAAGTCTGGGAAGTTTACCATCATTAGCATGTTGGTGCTTCAGAAAGCCTAGCTGTGGCTAAATAGCAATAGTCAAGCAGAAGAGCTTTGGCCCTGAACACTGGATACTTACTGGGTAGGGAAAAGTGTTTACCAAAGGAAAAATATCTTGTTAGAGACTAAAAGGAAATTAACACACCAGGAGGGAAGTGTGAGAGCCGATCCTCCAACAGATTAAATGAGAGGGATTTGTCATCACTTGATCCACACCCTGTGTTTTCTCACCGGTTTTCTTTTGTCTTTTCCGTGCCTCTTTCTTTCTGTATTTGATCTATTGGCTGCCTTTTCATTTCTTTACAATTAAATATTTAGGCAAATACTTACTGTCAGAAAACGACTCACATAATTTATATTCCAGAGCTGCACTGCAGAAGTCAACCAAGCACTTGAAAATGTGACTAATGAGACTGACAGATCAAATTTGAAATTTATCTTTTAAACAATTTTTAATTGTGACAAAAAACCAAAATTTACCTTCTCAACTGTTTTTAAGTGCACAGTTCAGAAGTGTTAAGTATATTTGCCTCGTTTTGCAACCAATCTCCAGAACTTTTTAAATCTTGCAAAACTGAAACTGTACCCACTAAGCAATAACTTTCGATTTCCTTAGCCCTCAGCTCCTGGTAAGCACCATTTTACTTTCTGCCCCTATGAATTTGATTATACTAGATACCTCACATGAATGAAACCATACTGCATTTGTCTTTTGTGACTGACTACTTGCACTTAGCATAATATCCTTAAGTCTGTCCTTCCATGTTGTAGCATGTGACAGGATTTTCATTCTTTTCAAGACTAGTAACACTCCATTGTGTATGTGCATGCACACACATATGTGTTGACACACCACATTTAGTTAATCTGTTCACCTGTTGATGGACATTTGAGTTGCTTCTTCCTTTTGGATATTGTGAACAGCATGGCTATGAACATGGGTATGCAGATATCTCTTTGAGATCCTGCCTTCGGTTCTTTTGAATATGTACCTGATTGTTGGATATTATGGTAATTTTATTTTTAATTGTTTAAGTAACTGCTATACTGTTTTTCATAGTGACAATACCATTTATTTACATTGTAACCAACAAGGTACAAGATCTTCCACTTTTTCACATCATCAGCAATATTTGTTTTGTTTTTTAAACAGTAGCCTAAGGAGTGTGAGATGATCTCATTATGGTTTTGATTTGCATTTCTCTAATAGTCAGTGATATTGAGCATCTTTCTATATGCTTGTTGGCCATCTGTATATTGTCTTTGGCGAAAACTCCAATCAAGTCCCTTGCCCATATTTTTAATCTTTAGTTTTTTAATCTTTTTAATTTTTATTGGAGTTTTTATATATTATGGATATTCCTTATCAGATATATGATTTGCAAATATTTCCTCTCATTCTTTAGGTTGCCTTCTTACTCTGTTGATTGTTTTCTTTGATGCAGGTTTTAAGTTTATAGTCCCATTTTTCTATTTTTTTGTTGTTGTTGCATGTGCTTTTGGTGTCCTATCCAAGAAATTATTACCAAATCCAATATTAGGACTCTCCCCACTTTTTTTTTTTTCTGGGAATTTTATAGTTTGAAGTCTTAGCATTTAGGTTTTCTAAGCATTTTGAGTTCATTTTTATATATGGTATAAGGTATGTGGTGTAAGGTAAGGTTTCAACTACATTGTTTTGCATGTTGATATGTAGTTTTCCCAGCACTGTTTGTTGAATAGGCTATCTTTTCCCCATTACATGGTCTTGGCACCTTTGTCAAGGCTTCTTTGACCATATACTCAAGGGTTTATTTTTGGTGGTCTATTCTGTCCCATTGGTCTGTAAGTCTGTTTTTATGCCAGTACCATATTGTTTTGATTATCATTGCTTTGTAATATGTTCTAAAACCAGAAAGTGTGACTTCCAACTTTGTTCTTTTTTTGACTGTTTTGTCTATTCAGGGTCCCTTGAGATTCTACATGAATTTAGGATGGAGTTTTCTATTTCTGCCAAAAAAAAAAAAATGATGTGGCCTTTTGATAGAGAGTATATTGATTCTATAGATTGCTTTGGGTAATAGTGATATATTAGCAATAACGAGTCTTCCAGCCTATGAACATAAGAGATTTTCCCATTTAGTTGCATCTTCTTTAATTTCTTTCAGCAGTTCCTTCTAGTTTTTACCATAGACATCTCCCATGTCCTAGGTTCAGTTTATTGCTACATATTCTTTTTTTGATGATGTTGTAAATGGTATTGTTTTGCTAATTTTCTTTTAAATTTTATTTGGTTTATCTAAATTCAACTGACTGCTCTTGAGCACTTGAAATACATTTATGAGACTGAAGTTAACATTAAATTTTAATTAATTTAGGTCCAAATTCAAATAGCCAAATGTGGCTAGTAGCTACCATTTTATTCAGTGTAGATGCAGAATATTACTATCACCCCAATTCTTTTGTACAGTGCTACCTTGGAATATCTGTTTATATTGTCTCTCTTGTAGGTTATTTGTATTCTAAACCTAACTCTAACTGTAAAATTAAAGTCTTTGTCCTGCTGGTAAATTGTCCAGACCATTGACATGGGCAGCTTGCTGTGTGTGTGTGTGTTTCCACCTTAGTCTTGTGGAAAGTGTTAACAGGAAAGATTATTATACAAACCACTGGCTATTAACTCAGATCAGGATAAGAATTAGGAGCACCTTCACATGTGTGGAACTCAAATAAGTGATTGAGTCTAAGACCAACAGAAAGACATTTGGAAGACATTTGTGACTTTAACCACATTAAAATGTTTTGAGAAAGAGAAAAGCAATTCAACTACTTAACCCCAAGCTCCCTTGGGAAGGGAAGCATAACTGCCACCCTGTACACTTGCAAAGAGGGCTCCATATGGTGGCTGCTGCTTCAGCTCCCCAAGGACTGCAGCTGTTCTCCGAGACTCTGCCTCCTGCCTTCTGGTACCAGAGATGGGGACAGAAAGCAGTCATGCAGCTGCAAGTGATACAGAGGGGGCACATGCCCTGTGAAGCTCTTTCCTGCCCCATCCTTCATTTGTTTTATTTAGAAATTCTGGGGAACCGTTGAGTATTATTTGACATTGAGCTGTTTTCCCCCACCTATAGTCCAGGCCATCAGTTAGGATGCTACTAAGGAAAAGAGAAGCAGTTAGAAGAAATGCTGAAGGGAACAAGTTGAGGGGCAGGGGGGCGGTGGCGGGGGCATGGAGAAGGTAGGTGATGCTTAAGCCAGGCAGGAAGGAGAAAAAAGAATGTACCCTGAAGCTAGATGATGTTCTGTCTCTTCCCTAACACCCTCAGTCTGAGTTCCTGCAAGGATCCCACTGAGTGAGGGACTGCTAGACACCCACACAGGTGTCTCCAGCAAGCATTCATTGCCCTCGCAGGACACTGTCAGCTGTTTTAGACACTTGGAATGAGTCTCCTGCCGTGTTCCTTGTTTGGTTTTTGTCTTGGTTGACTTTATCAGAACACTTCTGGGTTTCCTTTTGCCCATTTCAGCCTAGGAAAGGTGTCATTTCTCTGGCTAATTCCTAGTATTCAGTCAGAGGAGGACTCATATTTCAGCCCACTGTCAGATTCCCATTTCATCCCTAATGAAGAAGGCCAAAAATAGCTAAAATTCTTCACCTTGAGTCTGACTTTTCCTTCAAGGGCAAGAGGGCACTAGGTAAGGATAGACTTGTTTGTATAACATTAATATAAAGAAAAATTAATGTCTGATGTAGCAGACATGAAAATTAAAAAAAAAAAAAGACTGAGCGGTAGTGTGTTCCAAGGTGAAAAAAAGAAAAATGCTAAAGAATTAAAAGAGACAAAGGTAGGGAGAATAAGCTGGAAGTGACCTTTATTTTGACACTTGTGTGGGCTAAGCCAGACTGATTTTGGACCAGGCAGTTTTAGATGGAAAGCATAGGTTCTTTCTAAAAGTGTGTTTTTGCTTTGTTTTTTTACAAATACACATCCAGATCACACTCCCAGAACCTTCTTATTAGTGTCAGATTTTGTTGATTCAATTATAAGGTTCAGTTTTAACCTAATAAAGGCCTTTTGTTGGGGTGGAATGGATATACATGGCAAAGGCTGGAAATTTTCCAAGTCATTCAGTGGATTACAGCTTCACTGTTGAATACTATGAATGTGATTGTCCCACTTGTGGAAAAATCTAATTATTGTGTTTTTCTGAGCTTAGGGCTATAAAAGAGAGAGGGAGAGAGAGAATGTACCCTTCCACCTCACATCCGGTAGCCAAAGGTCTCTGTCTCCATCTCATCCCAAAGCCAGATCATCAGCTTCCTCCCGACTTTGGTAAGTGAAATATAAGAGCCTGGCAGTGTTGTTCCATGTTGGATAACTAGTGTCTGTCCTCTGAAAAGAAACTGTTCTCCCCACACTGTTTAGCCTTCTTTCTCTTAGGGAGTAACATTTTTCCTCAGAGGAAAGAAAAAAGAAACCTGGAATGAGCCTCTAAAGCAAATACTCCTGTGTTTGCCATGTAAGAGACATGGTCACACAGCTAAATACCTTCATTTCTCTTGGTGTTGGTATTCCAAGACTATTACATGGTAGAGATGTGGAGAAAGGTGGGTTCTGGCGAGCCTGTTCTCACGTTCCCTCTTCTCTTTGTCTGTTGCCCAGGCTCCCATCCAAGTCCTTTCCCCATCTGCCCGGCACCCCCAGACCAGCACCCTCCACGCCTCCTGGACCAGTCAAAGCTGCCCCTGCTCAGGTCCGGCCCCCTTCCCCCGGCAACATCCGCCCTGTCAAGAGAGAAGTCAGAGTGGAACCTGAGAGAAAAGACCCTGAGAAGGAGCCTCAGAAAGTTTCCAGTGAGCCCTCACTTAAGGGCAGAACACCTCTGGTGAAGGTAGAAGAGGCCACAGCTGAAGAGGCGACAGCAGTCGAAGCAGAGGCTGCCCCCGGTAGGAAGCCACTGACCGGCGGGGCCCTGGCGGCTGCTTGCACCTGTCTCCTGCACTGCTTTTCCTTGGCCTGTCCTCCTTCGTCTCTTCCTTTCTTCCTTCCCTCCCTTCTTTGCTTCCTTTTTGGGCACTTGGAAATTTTACCCTGAGACTAATTTGGGGACCTTTTCTTAAGTATAATTTTCTTACATATAAAGAAGGAATCATCCATCCAACAGCCTATTGTTAGAACCACAGCATATTTGTTTCAGGTATGATTTAGGATTCCTTTCATTGGCTCAGTCCAATAATTTGACAAAATGTGGTATTCAGAGCACCTGCATCAGAATCATTTTATCTATTGCTGTGTAGCAAATTATCCCAAAGCTTTGTAGCTTATAACAACTGACAGTTAACTGTATCATGCAGGGTCTTGGGAGAGGAATTTGAGAGCAGCTTAGCTGAGTTGTTAGAGGATGACTCACACGCAGGGCTGTTGGCAAGTGGCCGTCCTTTCCTGACACATGGACCTTGCCATAGGGTTATCTGATGGCCACACAGTCTGTCTGCTTGCTCTGTTGGTTTTCCCCAGCTGAGTGACCTGGGGGAAACACAAGAAGCCTACAGTATCTTTCATGCCTAATCTCAGAAATCTCACATACACAGAAGTCACGATTTCCGTCACACAGTTCATTAGAAGCAGGTCACTAGCTTCAAAGCACACTCAATTGGAGGGGATTAGTCTCTACCTTTTAGAAGGAGGATTTTCAAAAAAAATTTATGGAAACATTTTTCAACCACATTTATAATGTTTCATACTATAGAACCCTGCGCCTACCTCAGACCTGTTGATTCAGGATATGTTGTGGATCCATGGAGTCTGATACTAAGCTCGTCTGACTCCTGCGCAGGATTGCCAGATAAAACAGTGGCAGTTATCCTGTGTGGGGGCTTCCCTGGTAGCTCAGACAGTAAAGAATCTGCCTGCAATATGGGAGACACAGGTTCGATCCCTGGGTCGGGAAGATCCCCTGGAGAAGGGAATGGCTACCCACTCCAGTATTCTTGCCTGGAGAACCTCATGGACAGAGGAGCCTTGTGGACTATAGTCCATGGGGTTGCAAAGAGTCAGACATGACTGCGCAACTAACACTTCACTTATACTTCACATCCTACATGTACTGTAGTTTGAGGACCACTGGCTTATTAGCCTGTGTGACTGACAGAGGTCAGAACTTTTTCCAGAAGACCCAGTGGATCTCATCTCTACCAGACTAACCAGATGCTGTCTAGAAGTTTAAAAATCACCTGGAGCTAGAAATTCAGTACATCTTGCTGAAAACTCTTCATCCAAAAGTTTTCTCTTTGAAACTTAATTTGAAGATAGAGGGTGAGGGCAGAGAAAGAATAGATGACTCAAGACAAACGATAATGTTGTTAAGGGAATGGGAGAGTCCAGTATCTGTTTATGTGTAAAGTGGGAGAAGAGAAAGGCCAAAAAAATGTCCTGAGGGCAAAGAAAAAACTTGTGGGAGCAGGAGAAGTGTAAGTCTTGAAAGGAGGGTCTGGAGTGGTCAGGTGCATCTCACCATGGTGCCTGGGGTTGGGGGTTGGGAGGGTTCCCTGTGGCACAAGCCCTCTAGGTACTTTCTCTGCATCCAGGTAAGGTCAGAGAACTGCTCTAGTCTTGCACGTTCGCATCAGGACTGGCAGTGAAGACCTGCTGTGTCTAAGGAGCACGGATGCCGGCTCATTCCTTCTAGGGCCTGGACACAATGCCGGGTGGACCGAAGGGATCTCTTTTTTTTTTTTCCCATTTATTTTTATTAGTTGGAAGGGATCTCTTGACTGTCGTCTTCCCAGCCTGAACCTGGGCTTGTAGTAGGGACACTGGCCATGGTCATAGAAAGGCTTTAGTCCTCTAATGATAGTCACTTAAGAGAAGGAATTTTTTTTTTTTAACGCAATGAAAGGCAAATGGGAGCTCTCATCTTCTTTTTTTGTTAGGGTTACAACTTCCTACAGAACCTAACGTGAGGCTGTATATTCAGTACACGTTTGATATGTGTTGTTAAGTGATTTAACTGTGTAAAAATAAGACTCAGTGACAGTGTCAGCTGTGGATGTCTCACTGGCACATGAAGCTTTTTGTTACCTGTTGCCCGGTTACAGATAGAATACGGTGAAACCCTGAGGACTCCGTAATAAACATTCCCTTTTCTCTGGTCATGATGAATTCTAGGCCTGGGGTCTGGGGGATGCTGGTTTTTGTTTTGTTCTTTGGCTTTTGTTTCCAATTGGCTTTCTCCTTGTACCTGTTTGTACAGCTGCTCCAGCGGCAGCCGCAGCCCCAGCCCCGGCCCCAGCCTCCACCCCAGCCCCGACACCAGCCCCGCCAAACACTCTGACTGCCAGTGCTTCTCCGAAAACCTCTGCGGGGACCACCGACCCAGAAGAGGCCACAAGGCTGCTGGCTGAGAAGAGGCGGCTGGCCCGAGAGCAGAGAGAGAAGGAGGAGAGGGAGAAGAGGGAGAAGGAAGAGCTCGAAAGGTAACGGAGGGACACTGCTCGGGACACCCTCGCGACACCTTGGATTAAGTCTCAGTCAGAAGTGGTAGTAGTGTTGAAGGTGAATCTAAATAAGTTGTTACAGAATTATTCTCACCTGGTGTTCCTCTGATGACTAAGCAACTTTTTAAGTCACATTTTCTTTTTATAATGACAGTACAACAAAATTGATGGGAGAAAGGTTTGAAGAAAAAATCATCCATCATCCAACCAGATTTCAAAAAGTGTGTACATTTTGATTCACCCTTTCCAGTCTCTGAACAGCGTGTGGATGTATACACATACCTATATACAGACACACATATTTTCATGATTGTAACCACCGTAGAGGTACAGTTGTACAGTCTGAGGTTTTCTTTTAATCTAACATCTCGCTCATCTCCATGTTTCCTCATTATCTTATTAAAGCTGTGTAACAGAAGTTCATCTTTTCTTCTTTCCAGATAGAATTCCTCTCATAGGGTAGCTGCTGGGAGATAAAACGCCCCATGACTGCCTGTCAGACAGCACGCCAGGGGCACTTTGCTTAGTTGGCCTCCTTCTGGAGCGAATAAGGCTAATGTTAACGTCAGGCGAGTTTATGCTCCTTGATTCTTCTCTCGTCACACCAAAGATTTGGAGTGATGGACATTAAAGCCCTCGGCATGTCACAGCTCTCGGGTCTTGGACAGACCGTGTTATAGCTCTCAGGTCTCGAACGGACTGAGTTATAGCTCTTAGACAAATCAGTGTTACAGCTCTATTTTATTTAGATAAAGCAGGGAAATCCATCTTCAAGGCATGAGGGCATGTCGACCCAAAGACGCGAAGAGAAGAGCACCGCAGCTCCGGGAGGGATGGGGGGAGAGAGAGAGAGAGCCCCCGGATCTTCCCTTGTTCTATTTTCGCAGGCTTTTCCCTTCCTTATCTTTTAGCCCTAGCCATTTTGGACTCCTGTTTTCTAACTACCTAATATTAATATAATTGTTCTTCAATTATAAGCAGAACTGCTTCTCAGGAAAGTATGCTGGGCCACCATCTTGGACATGCCCTACCCTTGGTCCCAAAAGGGAGCTTACATGGTCCATCTTACCCTGTCCTGCCGCAGAACATTATAGCTTTTATTTATTGGCGGAGACTGGGAGGGAACTGTTAAATTCTTTACTAAAAAGTTAACATTATTGGATTGAACAAGTCTGAGCCTCTAAAGATAGTTACATTGCAGATCCTTAAAAACACAAGCTGCCCTCAGAATATGAGTGGTTCCATTTTGCTTCTGCTTCCCAGGAGGCAATAAGAGGTCGAGGAGAGAGAGTGGCCTCACATGTATCCAAGTGGAGGCTGTGGGAGACCTCCCAACAAACCGTCCTTGAGATAACCACAAGCTCCAGCCTCGCCAAGGAACTCCCCTCACGTTTCTTTGTCTGGGTTGGTCTTTTTTCCAGACAAAAGCGAGAAGAACTGGCCCAGAAGGTAGCTGAAGAGAGGAGCCGCCGAGAGGAGGAGGCCCGCCAGCTGGAAGCTGAGCTAGCCCGGGAGCGGGAAGAGCAGCAGCGGCGGCAGGAGGAGGAGCGGGCCCGGCGCGAGCGGGAGGAGATGGAGCGCATCCGGAAACAGGTAGCGGGGTCCGGCCCGGGCTGGGCAGCGGGTCGGCGGCGCAGCCCCGGCTCGGGACGGCGCGAGGGGCAGCGCAGAGGAGCAGCGCAAGGTGTCCAGCGTGTGGTGAGGACCGCCCTGAGCCTCCTGCGCGCCGTCCTAGTCCTTGCGTCCTGTGCCCCGGCATTTCGGGGCAGCGGGCAAAGCCAGCTTCTCCCTACGAAGCCGACGCCGACTTCTTATTTTCAGAAGGAAGAAGAAGCTCGTGTTCGGGAAGAAGCAGAGAGGGTCCGGCAGGAGCGGGAGAAGCATTTCCAGAGAGAAGAGCAAGAGCGCCTGGAGAGGAAGAAGGTATTTGGGACATTCACTGTTCTGATTCTTCCTAGAATGAAGCAGGCTAGAGATCGAGAGACGGGCTCACCACCTTCAGAAAACAAATGTCTTGCCCATTCTAGGTTCTCTAAAATAGCTCAGTATTCTCCTCCAAAGAAGTCGGTCTTGGTGTTTCAGTCCTCACCAAAAACAGTCACTTCCTTCATGTGGCCTAAGCCAGTTCCAACGCTTTTGTGTGTGTACTGTGCCAAGTTGCTGGGTCCGACTCTTTGCGACCCTATGGACCGAAACCCTCCAGGCTCCTCTGCCCACAGGATTCTCCAGGCTGGAGTGGGTACCATTTCCTCCTCCAGGGGATCTTCCCAAATCAGGGACTGAACCTGTGTCTCTTATGTCTCCTGCATTGGCAGGCAGGTTCTTTACTATTAACTTCTTTTAATAACTCCAGTTAAGACAAAGACAGTATTTTCCCAAAATAGTAGACATGTTTCAATGCTCTGCATTTGCTTAGTCAGTGAAATGCACCAGGCTAGTTTTCTTCCTTTATCGGATCTGTTTGTTAGGTTCTTCCTTTTCTTGTAGCGACTTGAGGAGATTATGAAAAGAACCAGAAGAACAGAAGCTTCAGATAAGGTATTCAGATGGCCATTTTAAAAACTATTCTTAATGGCTTTTTTTTTTTAACTTCTAATTTTAACATTAAAAAGTCTTTTTTTCTTGGCTAGAAAACTGTTGATCAGAGAAATGGAGATATAACCAAGGGAACTCCCTCTGGAGAAACAGGTATGTATTTCAGTGAACTCAATTCAAATGCAGAATTTTTGAATTGACTCTAGAGGTCAAGATAAGCATTGATTTAAAAATAAATGATTTTAAAAAGCATTGATTTAAAAATAAACTCATTCATTCACAGACGCTTAGGTGTATCTCATCTAATCTACAAATAAATCCCCTTTACCTAAAAATCTCTAGCATTTCTAGATTCTTTTCCACATTTGGTTATACTCTAATGGAGTGTTTGATATCTTAAGTCATTTTACATCATATACTTCTTCGATATGTATATATTTTTGTGTCCATATCTGATATATATGCCTTTATAGGTATGTATAGTGGTGGATGGTTTAGTCACTAAGTCACATGCAACTCTTGTGACCCCATGGCCTATAACCCACCAGGCTCCTCTGTCATGGGATTTTCCAGGCAAAAATACTGGAGTGGGTTGCCATTTCTTTCTTCAGTATATACACAGATTAAAATTAATTTTCTTTGAATATACGGTTAAATATCACTTGGAGACCTGGACTTGATCCCTTGGTCAGAAAGATCCCCTGGAGAAGGAAATAGCAACCCACTCCAGTAGTCTTACCTGGAGAATTCCATGGACAGAGGAGCCTTGTGGGCTACAGCCCATGGGGTCGCAAAGAGTCGGACACGACTATAGGACTAACACTGTCACCATCTGCTAAAGGAACCTGTATTTATATTTACTATTAAGGACATTAAACTTTTTGTACTTATACAGCAGTTCTCAGAAAAGGATTTAAATGTTATTTAAGTTCTGACTTCAGAAGACAGTTAAAATTTGAAAATTGTTGAAATTTCATTAGAAAATTGTTCATAAAAAAAAATTGTTTATATGCCATAGGCTTTGGCCAGAGATGATTAATTTCTTGGTGATTTTAAATCAAATTTGATGTAAATAAAAATAAAACTTCATGATTTTACAGAAGGGTGGTTGGTCAATAGTACATTATTCAGTTTTCTTCTTTCATCATCTGCAATGTCAATATGAAGAGAAAGGACCAGAGATATCTCAGTTTCTTTTGCTGTTTTTTTTTGTTTTTTTAAGACAAATGAAATGATTTACATGAAAGAACATTCTCTATAAACTCTAGGGATTTTCAAATGTGAAATTTGGGGTTTAGGGATTTGGTTTTACTTCAGTAGAGGCTTTCCTAGGTCCTTTAGGTCATGATCCCTTCTTAATGGTGTTTTCATGCTCTTTTTATTTTTAAATATTTGTTTGGCTGCACCAGGTCTTAGTTGTATTGGCAGGATCTTTAGTTGCAGTATTTGAATTCCCAGTTGCATCGTGTGAGATCTCGTTCCCTGACCAGAAACTGAACCCAGGCCCCCTACCTTGGGAGCATGGAGTCTCCCCGTCACTGGACCACCAGGGAAGTCCCCATGCTCTTTTAAAGATGCCCTAATTATATTTGTTTGGAAAACAGCCTTAATGGTTGCCTGCTAACCCCACTGTATTTTTAACAGGTTGTCTCCAGGAATGTTGTAATAGACGCAGGCTTGAAGCAGGTGTGGCACCCAGTGAGTGATCAGAATGCGCATTTTAGGGTGTGAATTGTACCCACTCAGGATTATTTGAGGAGCTGATGCTGTAGATTGTGCAGAGCCAAACAAACAGTTCCTAGTATTTTGTTTTTTTTTCCCCCAGTCTTTCTTCTTTCTGCTATTTCCTGATCAATTCTTTTGATATTCTTTTTACCTCACTTCTGTAACAAACAATGGTGAGAGGCAAGGTGAAACTTGTCAGTCATCATACCTGTGTTTATCATCACTAATAATCAGTTTGATTTAAAACTGCTAGAAAGAGGCCTGAGGATTATCTAACACATGTTCCTCTTCTCCCAGTCTCTCATGTGGTTGAGGGCTAAATGGTAGGCTAGGCCAGCAGGTGGAATTTGCAGACCTATCAGAAGTCTTCTCAGAAGCTATGTTACCAACTTTGCAAATTTGGACAGCTTTTAAGTAATCAATCTCTTTGCTTCAGTTACTAAGTTCTGTGTACGCCTGGAAGTATTTTATTCAGTTTGTACTAGGCTGTGAAATAACACTTTGGAACTATTTTACTTATTCTCTGACATCAAGCTGAAACCATAAACTGCCACAAAGGTCCCTGAAATGATGATCTATGTAAGTTTTATAAGACTTTATATAAACCTGGCCCAGATTTTAAAGTCACTTATCAATACTGTTGGCTTACGCTAGACTCCAGCAGGGAGCACTGAATGACTAGGTAGCATGGTTAGGTACAATTCCCTGGCCCTCCATGTGTGAAATCCACACCATTCTTAAATGTGACTGGAACTAAACTGAGTTTTACCAAATAGGGTAAAGCCACTTGTCACCACTTAGGGTGTCTCATGATTATTTGCTCCAAAGCCTTCAGTAATCATTTGTTCAGCATCAGCTTGGCCAAGTCAACATACTACTGTCTTCATCAATTGCTGTGATTTCAATATTACATATTTTGCCCAAAATCAATTGGGTGCAGGCAAAAATAATAGCAGCCCTAGTTTCCACCCTTACAATGTTCCGTGCAGTGTTCTAAGTACATTTACTTCTCACAGTCACCTATGAGGTAGGCACTGTTATCCACGAGGAAACCAAGGCACAGCGCATTTACGGCTTGCCCAAGGTCACACAGCTGGTAAGTGGCAGAGCCAGGACATAAATCCAAGCATTCTGGCTGCTGGGCTTTGGGTTTGATGGTCGAGTAGTAGTAACCCTTTATCCTATCATCTTTGCTATGTCCCACAGTATCTACACTTCCAAATATGACAAACTCTCCAGGATCAGAGGAACCAGAGGCCAGCACCCATGTGGTTACCTCTCACCAGTCAACAGTGACTGTGGACAGGTGAGTCAGTCAACTGGGGCTTTTCTTAGCACTTAGAGCAAAGCGTGACCGTTTTTGTCTAACCATCCCGCCCCCCCACCCTTGGCTCCACCAAACCCCACCAGAATTTTCTGGGGCCAGACAGAATTTCAGAGTTTTAACATGCAGATTTATTATATTTAGGTTCATTATTTTGGTTAGAGGTAGTAATTTTGTAATCTGAGAAAAGGAAAATGTCTTTTCTTGAACTTGCTAAATATGATGGTGAGGTTTTTGTGTGGCTATTTAATCAAATTATAGGGAATAATTTGTTACTTTCCTTTATATATCTTTGGCATGATCCTAGACCATCTTCACACACTTTGATGATATATAACAGCTGTATTTTTACTATATATAATATTATAGTGAATCACAGGTTTGTTCCTTAGTAAAAGTAATTTAGATGCCAGTATTTCTTATGCCAATAGTAGGACTTCCTACGAGGAAACAAATGGTTGCTAACAATAGTTAAGAAGTGTGGGTTGACAGAAGATTACCTTTCTCTTCCCTTGCATTTATATTGACAGGATTTTAACAGCGCTCCCTCAAACATGAAAAAAGTTCTGTCTCTAATGCCAGCTTTAGATACCATAAGAGAATTGAAGCTCCTCAAATTAATTTTCCTTTAATTGATAGAACAATATGTCTTAAGATCTAAGATCTTTCTTTTTCCCAGTTATATTGAGATGTGATTGACATATAGCACTGTGTAAGTTTAAGGTATATGGCATAATGGTTGATATATATAAATTCTTAATCTAAAAACATATACCACATGTTCTATAGTATTGGCAGCAATGAAAAGACAAGTCATCCTAAGGTGTCATAGGGTATCTTTGTATATCTTTCTGGGACAGTAAACATTTTTTATTTTGCCCACTTACAATTCCAAAAAACCCCACAATTTTCTGAAGAGATACCTTAACAATAAGCTTTTTATTATGTTGAATAAATTTTCAAAATTATCTGATACATATTAAGTAATATTTCATTTTTAAATTAGTTTGATTTTCAAATAAAATATTCATTTCCAACTCCTATAAAAAGTACTGCAGAGAGTACCCCATTATTATAACAAGGAATAACTTTTTTAAGCCATAGATAATTCTCTCCAGGGAATAAAATTAGCTTATACATTAGCTGACTCTCTTCAGTGGTAAAATCACCAAGTGATCAATCATTGTATAAGAACCTGAAACATACCTCGAAAAGTCTTGCATCCAGCTTCAACCTCGAATGTAAGCCAAAGAAAGGGAATTCAAAAGCTGGTTCTCATACCTTAAAGAGGATCCATAAACCCTAACCTCAGCAACTTGAGCTTCAGTTTTATAGTTTTTGCATATCACTGTGTCCTCTGAACATTTAATAATTGCTCATCCAAAGCATATGGTATGATTATTCCTCTGTTAACAAGACTGGGTGGAGTGGTTGGGTAGTAGTGGAAGGGGAAAATGAAGTCAGCTGTTGAGTCAAACCTGGGGTTGGTGTTGCCATTATAACTTGTCAGCACACGCAGGCCTGGAAGGTGACAGAGTTGACATTGTCAAGGAACAAGGGCTTTGAAGATGTATTCTTCTTTTGCCAAAACTTCTACTTAAAAATCTCTGTGGGATGAGAACCGAAACTCTCCCTGCTTACAGAAAGCCTACTCATATTGGGAAAGAATAGGATGGCAGGCATTTGGTGTGTGTGCATACATGCACATTCATGTAGACTGTGATGCCAAGCTTCCTCTCAGTTCCATGGTATGATAGTGAGAAAGCACCATGCCGTCATAGTCTGAATCTGTATAATAATTTTATGTTCTTGTCCACAGCACTCTACAAATAATATTTTCACTGTACCCTGCAATGCCTTGTGATGCAGTTAGGTCAGGCATCTTTATTTTTCTCCTAAAAGAAGAGGTTTAATAGTTAACAAAAAATATACCAAAATATCCAAATCAGAAATGCTTTAGAATATGTTCCACGAAATAAATATATCTCACTGACTGAGGAAAGTAAACTATATCCTCAGTACAGGGGCAGAGAAGCAAAGATTCCTCAAAAAAAAAAAAAGAGGGAGGGGGACAGTGGAAAGATTGGATGTATATTAGCTTCATTTTCACCATTTGGGAAGGAGATGGAAAAAAGACTAACTTGCTAAAGTTCAAGTTGCTGGCATTACTGACAGAGACCTGATTTTCTGATCTCTTCCATAGACCTGTCTATAGCTAAACATTCAGTTAATGATCAATGTATATTAAAAGTTAAAACATTCACAATTTTTGCCTCATTTTCCATTTGAAGACTAACTCTTGTCAAACAGGGTCATTTTCTTATGAGCACTGAACAAATCATGAAGCTTGCAAATATGTTTACTGCTGCAGTCAGGTAAAATCAACAGTAAAATTAATCTAGCATCTGTTCAATGCACAGGCATTGTTTTATCACATTGTAAAGCATAATAATGAACATATAACCTAAAAAGGGCTACTGATTTGGTTGTGCAGTGTGTAGAGGGATCAAAAAACCTAAAAGAAATTACAGGTAAAAGCTTAAGGATTTCATGGCCAATTGAATGTATCTTAAAAATCCGAGATATTAAGCATGAATTGATAAGAATCGAGGTAGGGTCAGAGGAGAGTTAAGGGGCAAAGATGAGAAGGTTGGTCTAGAACAATTAACCTATACAATTATGTTCATGTTTTAGGAAGCTGGAGATAGCCAGAAAGAATTTGAATAGCCAGGCAGTGTACAAAATAGCATTATGAGAAAAACACAGGACCAGAAATCCTGTAGCCAGTCTGGAATGCAGACTGTCTCTCAGTACTTGTGCAACTTGTGCAAATTATTCCCCTCACACCCAAGTTATAATCCCCTCATCCTTGAAGTTGAAGAAGGCAATGGCACCCCACTCCAGTACTCTTGCCTGGAAAATCCCGTGGACAGAGGAGCCCGGTAGGCTGCAGTCCATGGGGTCGCTAAGAGTCGGACATGAGTGACTTCACTTTCACTTTTCACTTTCTTGCATTGGAGAAGGAAATGGCAACCAACCCACTCCAGTGTTCTTGCCTGGAGAATCTCAGGGACGGGGGAGCCTGGTGGGCTGCCGTCTATGGGGTCGCACAGAGTCAGACACGACTGAAGCGACTTAGCAGCAGCAGCATCCTTGAAGTAAAGATCCTAATAAGGGCTATTTTTATCAGACAAAGGGATGTAAAATGCCTGCAGTAGAAATTGTTAAATGTATGTAGAATTATTGATAATGATCTATTCTAATTGATAAATTGTTCCATTTGATTATTTTTAAAAAATCTGTTTTTAAAGTATAAATATGTTGGAGCTCACCATTTTCATTAAAAAATGATGTCATTCTGATTTATTATAAAAGTTTTGGGTTGTCCTAAAACTGTTTTCCAGTTTTAATACTAACTCCTTTAATTTTGATATTTCCAACTCCCTAGTACTCCCAGTTTGGAAAAACAACCAAGTGAAAATGGAATATCAGTTCAGAATGAAAATTTTGAAGAAATTATAAACTTACCCATTGGATCTAAACCGTCCAGACTAGATGTCACCAACAGTGAGAATCCAGATATTCCTTTGAATCCAATTTTGGCCTTTGACGATGAAGGGACACTTGGGCCCCTGCCTCAGGTAGACGGTGTTCAGACACAACAGACAGCAGGTAAGCTTGCCTCAAACTTCCTTCAGTAAACGTCAGAAGTAGGTGACAGCGAAGAGGGAAGGAGAAGGGAATGGCAACCCACCCCAGTATTCTTCCCTGAAGAATCCATGGACAGAGGAGCCTGGTGGGCTGTGGTCCGTGGAATCGCGAAGAGTCAGCCATGACTGAATGACTAACGCTTAAGAGGGAGTGAATCTTCTGCTGTGAGACTGGCACGCTTTGTCCCTCAAGGGACCAAACATGCCTCATGGAAAAGACTGCATGGGTCATAGAAACTGAGTTTTGAGTCGTGTTGGGCAACTTCTAGGGCCCCTCCTTTCCTCCCACTCAGGGTAGAAATTCAGTCTGTAGCACCTGTGGGTATCTGTACTCCCCTCAAAGAGCAACATTCATTGCCCAGAGACACTGCTGGTCAGAACACGCTTCACAGTAAGACAAAAACTTAACCATAACTGAGTGGCCACTGAACCAAGTTCTGTCCACTGGAGACAAGGTTTGTTTGGTTTCTATCCCATCTTTCTCGGTTCTAAAGATATTTGAAGACTGCCAACATGTGGCTCAGATGGTAAAGAATCCCCCTGCAATGCAGGAGACCCGGATTCAGTCCCTGGGTCGGGAAGATCCCCTGGAGAAGGGAATGGCTACCCACTCCTGTTTTCTTGCCTGGAGAACCCCATGGACAGAGGAGCCTGGCGGGCTGCAGTCGATAGGGTTGCAAAAAGTGGACACGACTGAGCAACTAACACAGTCACTTTTTTCACTTTAAGCATGTTCTCCTGTGACTTTTCTCTTGTTTGGCACAGCAACCTAGGATAATACATTATTGTCCTTTTTACGTGTAATGAGGTAACAATTTAGGGAACAGGACCAGTATAGGAGTATACTGAGCCCAGGGGCCTTCCATTCCTAGTTGAGTGACTGCAGCTGTTGACTCTCTTAGACCCTCCGGGACTTACACTTAAGCTGAAGTCATTGTGCAAAAAGAACAGTACCTTTACAGGACCCAGAGAAATAACAACATAAAAAATTGCCAGCTCAGTGCTCCTAGTGACTGAACAGCACAATCTCATCAGGCTCAAGAAGAAATTGGATAATCCAGCTTCATCTCTTTTCAAACCTCTTCAAATTCTATCAACTTCTCTCTCTCCCAGCACCTCACTTTCACATATTGAACAGCGCCAGGCAAATTCAGGATGTTTAGATGAGTCGATAAAGCATTACTTGTGGTCAAATTGTTTTGTATTAGATTGCAACAAATATTTTTAGATATAAATATATTAAATATATTAGATCTAACAAATATTTTCCAGTTTAAAACTGGTTGAAAAAGCCAATTTTGAACCTTTATACACACTTTGGGCCTGTAACTTTGCTTTAGTGATCTGCTTTTTTAGATTGTGAAAGGAAGAAGGTCCACTGTAAATGAAAGCTATTAACACCTGACATTCTGTTAAATTAAGCGTTTGAGAACAATCTGATTACCTATGTGTTGATGGAAGCACCCCTGGTACAGCTTCCTACTTTGTCATGTCAGAGATTCACAGAGATGTAAGGAATGTTCAGATGACTTTCTGTTTGATTTTGCCAGGTTTTAAATCACCGTTTGATTTAAAGGTGATTTAATGATTTACCTCTCATTTCATTTCCCACTCTTTTCTAGGAACATAGTCCAGCGTCTGCATTAGTAGGTGGTGTTAGGGGTTGTTTTTGTTCATGGCTACTTGTCAACCATCATTTATTTCAGCTTCAACATATGACTGGAGCCTGAAGCATCAGGTACTGAGGATTGAACACCAATGAATGTAAAGTTTCTAATCTCAAAGCAAAGTACAACTGACTTACACAGTTTGAAAAAGCAAATGATATATAGCCTAAGTTAAAGAAAGGACATGTGTTTTCCTATTAGTGGTAGAATTCATTTAGATAGAAGACCAGGGATCCTTATAAAATTGCCTGTTCTTATGTAAGACAGTGTATAAAAAGCATGGTAAAGTTTTAGGAACATATTGATAAGATATTACTCTAGTATTTTCTAAGACTTTAGGTAAATGTCATATTAATCTGTTCTTTCTTGTCTCCTAATATAGAAGTTATATGAGCATTTCTTCTGAAGAACCAAAGCAGAAATTTAAAAAGAATTTCTACAGTTAATGGAATTCCTTCCATGCTACAAAGGAGCATCTTCCCTTCCTCCAGTTTTCTAAAGATTTCTTGACCATCATTTTGAAAAGATTTTATTAAAACTAGCTAAAGACAACAGACTGGAAAGCTTTTCTAATAATTTTCACCAGTAGAGAAAAAAAAAAAATGCTCCTTGTTCTTCAGTACTTTAAAATGGCTTTTTCCAGTGTGCTTCTTCTTAGGAAATCAATATTTTTCTGCATTCTTTAAAAGATGAGACCATTTGGCTATCAAAAATGGGCTGAGTAGGCATGATTTTTCACATAGATATTTTGGTCTTTAAATGCTAACATGTAAAATTGACACAGAAATTTTTACCTTTTACAATATAATACTTGAAAATATAAGTACCTCTTGGTTCCACAGGTAGAGTCAATAGGAGAGGTGTTTAAATTAAGCCTGTTTGTTAAAATATTATTGCAAAGAGCTCTATTTGTAGAGGCAGATTACCAGGTTCCTGTAAATGCAACTTGTACATGGACATTCTGCAAACCCCGCTGTCCCATTCTTCTTGCATCTTTTTTGCTAAAGCGTACTCGAGTTTTAAAATGTGAAAAAATTATTTTTTCTAGAGCAAGAAAATAATTTACTGTCCTCTTAAATAATGTATTTATAAAGTTTTTCAGAGAAACTAATCAAATAAATTAGAACAATGTGATAACATTGCAGATTTGATTTATGAGATGCATTCCTTATATTACCGTGAGAGAATGTTGCTGATAATTCAGGGCTATTTCTGAAGTCTGTTTATTGCTGCTGTCCCCAGTGATGGTGGGACTTATCTTTGCCTTACCGGATCTCAAATTATGTGCGAGGGAATAAAGATTTACTATTTCTTTAAATAAAAAAAAAAAAAGAATTTGGTTTTGCTCGTTTAAGAGCAATGAAAAAAATGATGGAATTGTTGACTGTGTTTGCACCCAGGACACTGCAGGACACCTTCATGAAGGTCCTTGTTCTGTGTGACATCCATCAGCTTTCACCCTTCACTTCTGCTGCTGAGCTTGGCTATACAAACTTGCACTTTCATTTGATGATATAAATTCAATTTTATTTTATCATTTGAGAGACTGTTAGTAACTAAATACTGAAGGAGAGAAAACATTGAGGAAACACATGTTTTATTATGGAGTATTTTTAAAAACTGATAAACTTCTGCCACTAGAGTGTGCTTTTATTAAAAGAGGGGTTGGTTAATTAGGTTGAATGAGGGGCTGTTCATTTATTGGACTGTTTCCTTAAAATCCCAACGTACCATCTTTAGTAACAGCTGTAATTTGTTAAAACATTAATTTGGGGGTTTTCCCTGTTCTCAGTTGTCCATGTACACATAGTCATATTAAAAGAAAATCTGTTCAAATTGGGTCGTTGTTGTTGTTGTTTAGATTGACCTAGCATGAAAACACCAAATAAAATGTGTTTGACATAGTTTTACTTTTAAGTTTCTCATGTTATAACTGTACTTAGGTTGATTCTCGAGTTTTCCAATTGTTCTTCACTTAACCTCAACCATCTTCCTCTGAACAGGCATACAGAATAGGTTTCTTTAAAATTTAGAGCAGGAATTCAGTTTTTGCTAGGTTTTCCTTTTTTTATTTATATTTAACTTGCGCAAAATCATTAGCAAACTGAAAGTCTCTAAGTAATCAAGTTTTAATTAGAAGTGATAGAAAATTGTTAACTCTTATTTTGTTAGCCACACTGCCTTTACAACAATTGGATTGCTTTCTCTCCAGCCCCTTTAGATCAGTACATATCTACTTCTGATCTTAAAAAGGTGCTCAGTAGGGACTACATTAAGGGAGGGTCTCAGGGATCCATGGCATGAAGGTGCATGGGCTTTTTGTTTCCACAAAAAGTGTGGTGTTTTTCCACACCATTGCAGTCTGTCTTAGTCACCAGTCACATGTTCATTTGGTAGATAGCCACCAACCTTTACTGGACGGTAAGACTATATGTTTCCTCTTGCATAACTTCACTGCTGCTGCTGCTAAGTCGCTTCAGTCATGTCCGACTCTGTGCGACCCCATAGACGGCAGCCCACCAGGCTCCCCCGTCCCTGGGATTCTCCAGGCAAGAACACTGGAGTGGGGTGCCATTTCCTTCTCCAGTGCATGAAAGTGAAAAGTGAAAGTGAAGTCATTCAGTCGTGTCCAACTCTTCACAACCCCATGGACTGCAGCCCACCAGGCTCCTCCGTCCATGGGATTTTCCAGGTGAGAGTACCGGAGTGGGGTGCCATTGCCTTCTCTGGCATAACTTCACTACCTGGTGGTATATTCTAATAGAAGCAAATCTAAAACAGTTCTTTCACATGAACAAACATTAATTCACAGAATGATCTTTGGAAAGCTTGAGGAAGTTCCTTCTCAAAACCATCAAGGTATCTGTGGGATTATGATTTGCCTCACAGCAGGTAGGAGCACAGTGATATTCTAAAGGCAGGATTAGGTAAGCTGATTGGATCAGGAAGCACAGTCCTAAATGGGTGGGTTATAGGAAGGCGAACCCCCAGAACTCTACACCTACAGTGCTAATTAAAAGTCCTGAGCTTGCAGGATCTGCCATATTCTTTTACCTCATGCATATTCCCTCTCAGCCTTTCTAGACAACCACTCATCTTTCAAGCTCCATTCACTAATGAAAAGTTACTAACATCCTTTCTGCTGATTAACAGTGATACAGATTTAGATAGCAAGGTTTAAAGCCACCAGATTGGGGTCTTTCAAATCGTATCTGTCCTACCCCCATGGTAAGATTAAACATATATAGCTTATATATACATGTATATATACTCTGGAGAGTCTCTTCAACAGCAAGAAGATCAAACCAGTCAATCTTAAAGGAAATCAATCCTAAATACTCATTGGAGGGACTGGTGCTGAAGCTCCAATACTCTGGCCACGTAATGTGAAGAGTTGACTCACTGGAAAAGACCCTGATGATTGAAAGCAAAAGGAGAAGAGGACAGCAGAAGAAGAGATGGTTGGATAGCATCACTGATTCAATGAACATGAACTTGAGCAAACTCCGGGAGATAGGGATAGGGAGGCCTGGCATGCTATGTATGGTCCATGGAGTCACAAAGAGTTGGACACGACTTAACAACTGAACAACAACATACACATGCATCACAAAGTATACGTTAAAGTGTTTTGAAGTAAATTATTGCATATTAACTAGAGGAAAAATGGCAACTCACTCCAGTATTCTTGCCTAGAGAATTCCATGGACAGAGGAGCCTGGCAGGCTACAGTCCATGGGGTCACAAAGAGTCACAGGCACCAATAAATGGAACCATCTTTTGCATTTTTTTTTTAACTAATGGAAATGATTCACCTATTGGCCTATATATGTTTTGTGCATAGAACATTAAAAGTCATGATGAAATGGCTATTATCAGGTTAGAAAAGCAATTTTAGATGACCTTCTAAGAAACATCATCCCTTCAATCCTCCCATCCCACTTGAACACCTAAACCTGCTAAAAAATACTGTCATTTTTTCACATCTTTTGGCTTTTCACTGGTTTGGGGAAGAAGCTGTAAAGCCAAAAAATGGAAAAGAAAAGCACCATTCTGTGAACAGAGACAATTTTAAATTGTTACAAGTATTTTGCTAATTACTGTTTCCTTGGTGACTACTAGCTTGAGGTTTATGTTGATAGCTTTGATTACAATTTTAGAGATCAAAGAAATTTTAGGAAATGACAAAAATTAAAAAGAATATTAACAGCAGCAGGGGGAAAAGCAACCAATAACATACAAAGGAACTTCCATAAAGCTATCAGTTGATACTTCAACAGAAGAAACTGCAGGCCAGAAGGGAGTGGCATGATATATTTAAAGTGGTCAAAGGGGAAAACCTACAACCTCTACCCAAAAAGGATCTCATTCAGATTTGGAGAGATCAGAAACTTTACAAACAAGCAAAAGCTAAAATTTGAGCACCAACAAACCAATTTTACAAGAAATGTTAAAGAATTAGAAACAAAGTTATGAAATGAAAAGCTCTTCATTAAAAGCAAATATACAGTAAAGGTAAGAAATCATCCACAAAGCTAGGGAAGTAAGACAAAAGTAGCAAAATCATCAAGATCCACAATAAGCAGTTAAGGGATACATAAAACAATTAGATGATACACAAAACAATTAAAATGATTACTGTTTCCACTATCATATTTTACATCTAATGTTTTGTGTATCCTTTAACTGCTTATATATATAGGTAGATAGATCCAGGTGGCACTAGTGGTAAAGAATCCTGCCAATGCAGGAGAAATAAGAGACGATTTCAATCCCTGGGTCAGGAAGATCCCCTAGGGGAGAAAATGGCAACCCACTCCAGTATTCTTGCCAGGAGAAACCCATGGACAGAGGAGTGGGCAGGCTACAGCCCATGGAGTCACAAAGAGCTGGACATGACTAAGCATCTGAGCATATCTAGACATATATATATATAGTCTATATACACACATATATATTTAGACTGCTATATCAAAACCTCACGGTAACCACAAACCAAAAATCTACAATAGATATATACACACAAAAAGCAATTCAAACAACACTAAAGATAATCATCAAATCACAAGAGTAAAGAACAAAAGAAGAAAGGGGGAGTGGAAGACCTACAAAAACAAGCCCCAAACAATTAACAAAATGGAAATATGAACATCAGTTCAGTTCAGTCGCTCAGTCATGTCCGACTCTTTGCGAGCCCATGAATCACAGCACGCCAGGCCTCCCTGTCCATCACCAACTCCTGGAGCTTACTCAAACTCAAGTTCATCGAGTCGGTGATGCCATCCAGCCATCTCATCCTCTGTTGTCCCCTTCTCCTCCTGCCCCCAATCCCTCCCAGCATCAGGGTCTTTTCCAATGAGTCAACTCTTCGCATCACGTGGCCAAAGTACTGGAGCTTCAGCTTCAGCATCAGTCCTTCCAATGAACACCCAGGACTGATCTCCTTTAGGATGGACTGGTTGGATCTCCTTGCAGTCCAAGGGACTCTCAAGAGTTTTCCCCAACACCACAGTTCAAAGGCATCAATTATTCGGCGCTCAGCTTTCCTCACAGTCCAACTCTCACATCCATCCATGACCACTGGAAAAACCATAGCCTTGACTAGATGGACCTTTATTGGCAAAGTAATGTCTCTGCTTTTTAATATGCTATCTAGGTTGGCCGTAACTTTCCTTCCATACTTACCAGTAATTAAATGTAAATGGACTACATGCTCCAATCAAGAGTGACTGGATAAAAAGGGTATTCCATGCAAATGGAAATCAAAAGAAAGCTGGAATGGCAATACTCATTTTCAGGCACAATAGATTTCAAAATTTAAAAACTGTTATAAGAGACAAAGGAGAATACTACATAGTGATCAAGGGATAAATCCAGAAAGAAGATATAATAATTGTAAATGTATATTCACCCAACATAGGGGCATCTCAATATGTAAGGCAAATACTAACAGCCATAAAAGGAAAATTGACAATAACGCAATAGTAGTGGAGGACTTCAACACCACACTTAACATCAGTGGACAGATCATCCAGACAGAAAAATCAAGGTAACACAGACCTTAAAGGAAACATTAGACCAAATGAACTTAATTGATACTTATAGAGCATTCCATCTATAAGCAGGAGAATACTCATTCAAGTGTATATGGAACATTCTCTAGGGTAGATCATATGCTAGACCACAAATCAGGTCCCAGTATATTTAAGAAAATTAAAATCATATCAAACTTCTTTTCTGACTATAACACTATAAGACTGGAAAACGATTACAAGAAAAAAACTGCAAAATACACAAACAAATGGAGGGCAAACAATATGCTACTGAACAACCAATGGGTTATTGAAGAAATAAAAAATACCTAGAGACAAATGAAAATAACAAGCCAAAGCCTGTGGAACATAGCAAAATCTAAGAGGGAAGTGTATAGTGATACAAGCATATATCAGGAAACCAGAAAAATCTCAAACAACCTAACCTAACATCTAGTAGAAGGAAAGAAATCACGAAGATCAGAGCATAAATAAATAGAAACAAAGAAAAAACAGAAAAGATCAATGAAAGATAAACAAATGAAAAGATAATCAAATGAAAAGATAAACAAAATTGATAAATCTTTAGTCAGACTCATCGAGAGAGAGGATTCAAACCAATAAAAATTAGAAATGAAAAAGAAGTTACACCTGATACCACTATATTGCCAATAAAAGGAACAGCCTAGAAAACATGGATGAATTCTTAGAAAAGTACAATCTTCCAAAACTGAACTAGGAAGAAATACAAAATATGAACAGACCAGTCATAAGGAATGAAATTGAAATTGTGATTTAAAAACGTCCAACAAACAAATGTCCAGGACCAGATGACTTCACAGGTGAATTCTATTAAACTTTTAAGAGTTAAGACTGACCCTTCTGAAACTATTCCAAAAAACTACAGAGGAAGGAATACTCCCAAACTTATTCTGTGAGGCTCAAGTTCCGAAAGATATCACAAAAAGAGAAAATTACAGGTCAATATTACTGATGAACATAGACACAAAAATCATCAACAAAATACTACCAAACCAAATCCAGCAATATATTAAAAGGATCTTAAACCATAATCAAGTGGGATTTAAACCAGGCATGCAAGGATTTTTCAATATCTGCAAATCAGTTTGATTATACCACATAAACAAATTGAGGAATAAAAACCATATGATCTCCATGGATGCAGAAAAAGAGTTTGACAAAGTTCAACATCCATTAACGATAAAAACTATCCAGAAAGTGGGCACCTATCTCAACATAATAAGGGACATATATGACAAACCCACAGCAAATGTCATCCTCATTGGTTAAAAATTGAAAGCATTTCTTCTAAGATCAGGAACAAGACAAGGGTGTCCACTCTTGCCACTTTTACTTATAGTTTTGGAAGTCCTAGACATGGCAGTTGGAGAAGCAAAACAAAAAGAATCTAAGTTAGAAAAGAAGAAATAAAACTGTCACTGCAGATGACATGATGCTATACATAGAAAATCCTAAAGATGCTATCAGAAAACTACTAGAGGTCATCAGTGAAGGTGGTAAATTAAAGGATACACAATTAATACACAGAAATCTGTTGCATTTCTACATACTAAAAGGTCAGAAAGAGAAATTAAGGAAAGAATCCCATTTACCATCATATCAAAAATAAATAAATAAAGTACTAAAGAATAAACCTAAGGAGGCAGAAGACCTGTACCCCAAAAACTATAAGATGCTGATAAAAGAAATCAAAGATGCCACAAACTGATGCAAAGATATACCATATACACCACAAACTGGAAGAATTCATGTACTACTCAAGGTAATCTATAGAGTCAATGCATATGTGCATACTCAGTCATGTCCAACTCTTTGCCATCCCATGGACTGTAGCCTACCAGGCTCCTCTGTCCTTGGAATTTTCCAGGCAAGAATACTGGAGTGGGTTGCCATTTCCTTTTCCAGGAGATCTTTCCTACCCAGGGATCAAACCCACATCTTCTGCATCTCCTGCATTGGCAGGCAGATTCCTTACCATTCAGTGCAATCCCTATCAAATTACCAGTGGCATTTTTCAGAGAGTTAGAAGAAAAAAATTTTATGGTTTGTAGGAAAACACAAAGACCCCAAATAGCCAAAGCAATCCTAAGAAATAAAAATGGAGCTGGAGGAATGGGCCCCCTGACTCCAGGTTATACTACAAAGCCGCAGTAAACAGAATAGTGCTGTATTGGCACAAAAACAGAAATATAGACCGACGGAACAGGACTGAAAGCCCAGAAATAAATCCAGGCATCTACGGTCAATTAATCTATGGCAAAGGAGACAAGAAAATACATGGAGAAAAGATGGTCTGCTCATAAGTGGTACTGGTAAAACTGGACAGCTACGTCTAAAATAATGAAACTAGAACATTCTCTAGCACCATACAAAAAACAAACTGAAAATATATTAAAGATCAAACATAAGACCAGACACTATAAAACTCTTAGAGGTAAACAGAGGCAGAACACTCTGACATACATTGCAGCAATGCCTTTTTGGATCCACCTCCTAAAGAAAAGGAAAGATATACCCATTTGAATGCAGAGTTCCAAAGAATAGCAAGGAGAGATAAGAAAGCTTTCTTAAGTGAATAATGCAAAGAAACAGAGAAAATCAATAGAATGGGAAAGACAAAAGATCTCAAGAAAATTAGAGATACCATGGGAATATTTCATGCAGAGATGGGCACAATAAAGGTCAGAAACAGTATGGATCTAACAGAAGCAGAAGATATTAAGAGGTGGCAAGAATACACAGAAGAACTGTACAAAAAATGTCTTAATGACCCGGATAACCATAATGGTGTATCACTCACCTAGAGCCAAACATCCTGGAGTATCAAGTCAAGTGAGCCTTAGGACTCATTCTAAAAAACAAAGCTAATGGAGGTGATGGAATTCCAGCTGAGCTATTTCAAATTATAAAAGATGATGCTGTGAAAGTGCTGCACTCAATATGCCAGCAAATTTGAAAAACTCAGCAGTGGCCACAGAACTGGAAAAGATCAGTTTTCATTCCAATCCCAAAGAAAGGCAATGCCAAAGAATGTTCAAACTACCACACAATTGTACTCATTTCACATTCTAACAAGGTAATGCTCAAAATCCTTCAAAATAGGCTTCAGCATATGTGAACCAATAACTTCCAGATGTAAAAGCTGGACTTATAAAAAAAAAAAAAACAAACAAACAGAGGAACCAGAAATCAAATTGCCAACATACACTGAAGTGAAGTGAAATTTGCTCAGTCATGTCTGACTCTTTGTAACCCCATGGACTATAAAGTCCATGGAATTCTCCAGGCCAGAATACTGGCGTATGTAGCCTTTCCCTTCTCTAGGGGATCTTCCCAACCCAGGGATCAAACCCAGGTCTCCCACATTGCAGGCAGATTCTTTACCAGCTGAACTACACGGGAAGCCCCAACATCCACTGGATCACAGAAAAAGCAAGGGAATTCCAGAAAAACATCTGCTTCATTGGCTATGCTAAAGCCTTTCACTGTGTGGATCACAGCAAACTGTGGAAAATTCCTAAAGAGATGGGAACACCCGACCACCTTACCTGTTTCCTGAGAAACATGTATGCAGGACAAGAAGCAACAGCTAGTACTAGACATGGAACAATAGACTGGTTCAAAACTGGAAAAGGAGTACGTCAAGGCTGTATACTGTCACCCTGCTTACTTTACTTATATGCAGAGAACATCATGCAAAATGCTGGGCTGGATGAAGCTCATGCTGGAATCAAGATTGCCAGGAGAAATATCAATAACCACAGATATGCAGATGACACCACCCTAATGGCAAAAAGCAACGAGGAAATAAGAGCCTCTTGATGAAGGTGAAAGAGGGGAGTGAAAAAAAACCGCCTTAAAACTCCACATTTAAAAAACTAAAATCATGGCCTCCAGCCCCATCACATCATGGCACACAGATGGGGAAACAATGGAAACAGTGACAGACTTTATCTTCTTGGGCTCCAAAATCACTGTGGATGATGACTGCAGCCATGAAATTGAAAGATACTTGCTGCTTGGAAGAAAAGTTATGAGAAACCTAGACAGCATATTAAAAAGCAGAGACATTGTTTTGCCAACATAGGTCCATCTAGTCAAAACTGTGGTTTTTCCAGTAGTCACATCCTGATCTGATAATTGGACCATAAAGAAGGCTGAATGCCAAAGATTTGATGCTTTCAAATTGTGGTGCTGGAGAAGACTCTGGAGAGTCCCTTGGACTTCAAGGAGATCAAAGCAGTCAATCCTAAAGGAAATCAGTCCTGAATACTCATTGGAAGGACTGATGCTGAAGCTTCAATACTTTGGCCACCTGATGCAAAGAGCCTGAAAAAGAGCATTGGAAAAGACCCTGATCCTGAGAAAGACTGAGGGCAGGAGGAGAAGGGCGTGACAGAGGATGGCATCTGGACATGAGTTTGAGTAAACTCTGGGAGATAGTGTAGGACAGGGAAGCCTGGCATGCTGCAGGTCATGGGGTCACAAAGAGTCAGACATGACTGAGTCACTCAACAACAATTTAGAGTTATGAAAATAAAAACCAAATAAACAAATGGGACCTAATCAAACTTACAAGCTTTTGCATAGTAAAGGAAACCAGAAACAAAAGTAAAAGACAACATGCAGAATGGGAGAAAATATTTGCAAACAAAGCAATCCACAAGGGATTAATCTCCAAACTATACAAATAGCTCATGCAGCTAAAAAAAAAAAAAAATTTGAAAAATGGTCAGATCAAATAGACATTTCTCTAAAGAAGACTTACAGATAGCCAAAAAGCATATTAAAAAAAAAAATGCTCAATATTGCTAATTATTGCAGAAATGCAAATCAAAACTACAAGCTATCACCTCACACCGGTCAGAATGGCCATCACTGAAAAGTCTACCAACAATAAAAGCTGGAGAAGATGTGGAGAAAAGAGAACGCTTCTACACTATTGGTGAGAATGTAAGTTGGTGCAGTCACTATGGAGAAGTATTCAGGTTCCTTTAAAAACTAAAAATATGAACTATTGTATGATGCAGCAATCCTACTTCTGGGCATATATCCAGAGAAAATCACACTTAAAAAAGATACATGTACTTGTTCATTGCAGCACTATTTACAATAGCCAAGTCATGGAAGCAACCTAAATGTCCATAGACAGAGGAATGAAGAAAGAGGATTGGTACATATATACATTGTAATCTAGTCAGCCATAAAAAGGAATGAAATAATGCCATCTGCAGCAACATGGATGGGCCTGAAGATTATTATACTGAGTGAAATAAGTCAGATAAAAAAAACAATATCAAATGGTATCACTTACATGTGGAATCTAAAAAAATGATATAAATGAACTTATTTACAAAACAAACAGACTTTGAAAACAAAATGATTAAAAAGGGAGAGGTGAGGGGGGAAGGATAAATTAGGGATTAACATATACACATGTGCACCCTCAGTCGTATTTGAATCTTTACAACTCCATGGACTGTAGCCCACCAGGCTCCTCTGCCCATGGGATTCTCCAGGCAAGAATACTGGAGTGGGTTACCACGACCTCCTCCAGGGGATCTTCCTGACCCAGGGATCAAATCCGTGTCTCTTACATCTCCTGCATTGGCAGGCGGGTTCTTTACCACTAGCACCACCTGGGAAGCCCCACGACAACTATGCTACAATTTAAAAATATTTTTAAGTAATATTAGGAATTAGTGTCAAGATTGGTAAAGTTCAAAAGAGAAAAATTTAAATCACTGTTTAATAATACACACTAAAAATAAAATTAGGACTCATAACCACTTTGAATGATTGGATCCCTAATATCTCTCAGGAGATTACAGGGAGAAGTTTAGGAGACAGGGCTAGTATTGCAAGCCACTGAATGGTTAAGAACTAACGTCTGGCATTAGACTTGGGTTTGAACAGCAGGGCTGCCACTGATTAGGCAGAGGTGGCTGGAAGTGCCCTGCCAAATATGTCTGGATTTCTTTATCTATATGTGGAAGGACAATGACCATCCCCTGGATTGTCTTAAGAGTTATCAAGGGTGAATCAAATGGGAGTAAAGTACACAGTAAGAGTTCAGTAAGGTACAAGTTGTTTGTCTCTAGTCTGAGATACCCATGGTAGACAGGACCTCTAGCCAGGCCAGTAGGAAACCACGCAAAAAGTGGAAACATAACTATTTTCCTAACACTGGCCTTGTACGTGCTAGGGCTTTCCCAGGTGGCACTAGTGGTAAAAACAAGAACTTACAGGTATTACACCAAACAAGCCAAACAGATATGAGCTCATTTCTCTAGACCAGTATTAACAAGTAATTGCTTTTAAATCAGCACATTACTATTTAAGTTCCTGCAGTTCACTCCTCTTTCCTCAACCCTACCCAAAGTATTTTCTTTCCAAAAAGAATTAGTTCATTGATATGTTTATGTATTCGGAGGCCCTTCTTGACACCATTTGACACAATTAGAGCTATCTTACTGCCTACAAAGTGGAGTTCGGGGAGGGGAGATTGAGTATTTCTCCAAAAGTTTCTGTCACCATTGACCAACCCTCAGGAGGTGTTTCAAGAGAAGAGGCCGGAGCAGTGAGGAGAGAAGCTTCTAAAGCAGTTGCCCTGAGGACAGTTAAGCAAATCATATTTGGCTCATAGCTAATGATTCTTTTTATTCCTCACATGGAGCTCCCTTACCGAAAGAGCTCAGAGAGGAGACAGAGGAAAGAACTCGGAGATCCCTGTTGGATTTCTGGAGTCATCCTTCCCCCTCAGAATGACTGGCAGAATTTGCCTCTTAGCTGTGATCTGCGTCTGCCCTCTTGCCGTTATCATGTTGCCAAGTGACAGGAGGAAGCTGTGACTGGAACGGTCAGTGCCCCAGACTTCTGGACGTTTGGATTTAATTGGATGATTGGAGAAGGTAAGTGGGAACCAGTATCAGTGACTAACATCTTTTTGCCAAGATTAAAACAGTCAAAATTACTCTTAAGGTCACAATCAGAGGCTTGTTCCCTCCAGCTGTACACCTACACCGACGTGCCTGAGGAAACGTCTCAGAAAAAGCACAGGCCTTTTCCTCACTGGATTCGGCTCCTGTCACCCACCACGGTCATGGCATGACGACACTCCTGCTGTGGTTGCCTTTTCTTCCTGGTCTCACTCCTCCATTCCTTTTCCGGGGTTCCCTCCACCATCCAGATAGATTATGTGTCCTCAAATCCCTACTCTAGGGTCTGCTTCTAGGGAAACCAGGACTCAGGGTACTATGCTAAAGTCTATTAACATAATTGTATAAAACAAGGAGCATTTTATCTCCTAAAAAGAGCACAGCTCTTGTTCTTGAATGAATTAAATAAATTTAACTTCCAAGACCCACTCTAGTTTTCTCATTCTCATTTCGTCACATACCTACACCCGTCAGTGAAAAATGTTTTCGGCATAATTCAGTTCTTACTGGATATAAATTAATAATAGTGGACATTCCTTAACTTCCAGGTGGATATAGGCCTGTGTTCACCCAAGTATTCCCATTGTTATCCTCCCTGCTCTTTATGTTCAGGTCAGTGACTCCCAGTTGTTGAATTCTGCTTTCTCATCTCATATCCTAGATAGTTTTTAGTAAGAGTTCTAAATATTTTTTTAAAAAACCCTACTTTTAAGATTTTTTTAATGTGGGTCATTTTTAAAGTTTTATTGAATTTGTTACAATATTGCTTCTGTTTGGTTTTTTGGCCATGGGACTTGTGGGATCTTAGCTTCCCAAACAGGGACCAAACCTGTACCCACTGGATTGGAAGGTGACGTCTTAACCACTGGACCACCACTAAAGTCCCCCCAAAACCCTAATTTTCTTCACAGTCCTTGAAGCCTCTCAGGGGATGACTGCTCATCACCCCCAGCACAGTCTCTGTGCTGTTGCTGAATTTGTGAGAGTTGGAATATTGAGTTTGTTACATTTTCTGAAAGAATCTAAAACTAATAATCTTTCTAATGGTGTGCTAGACTCAGAATCTTATCAAGTACTTAAAAATAGCTACTGCTCCTTATAGAAATTGCAAGTAAGGGATGGTTTGTTTTTTTTTCAGATATTTTATAGCGACCACATGGAAATGGTAAGGAAACAGTGGTAAGTGCTGTTTTATAAAGAAATATGATGTTACATAAATATACACATAAGATTCCTAAAATGTGCTAGCTAGTCTTTACATTATCAAAATGCTTAATTTACACTTATAAACAAATTTTAGTTATAAACAAAATAAATTCAAAAGATTAATCAGTATAAAATAGCATTTTTTAGCTACTAAATTTTTTTAAAACATTTGGGGCAGTATTTTTTTTTTTTTAATTAGTTGGAGGCTAATTACTTCACAACATTTCAGTGGGTTTTGTCATACATTGACATGAATCAGCCATGGAGTTACATGTATTCCCCATCCCGATCCCCCCTCCCACCTCCCTCTCCACCCGATTCCTCTGGGTCTTCCCAGTGCACCAGGCCCGAGCACTTGTCTCATGCATCCAACCTGGACTGGCGATCTGTTTCACTATAGATAATATACATGCTGTTCTCTCGAAACATCCCACCCTCGCCTTCTCCCACAGAGTCCAAAAGTCTGTTCTGTACTTCTGTGTCTCTTTTTCTGTTTTGCATATAGGGTTATCATTACCATCTTTCTAAATTCCATATATATGTGTTAGTATGCTGTAATGTTCTTTATCTTTCTGGCTTACTTCACTCTGTATAATGGGCTCCAGTTTCATCCATCTCATTAGAACTGATTCAAATGAATTCTTTTTAACCGCTGAGTAATATTCCATGGTGTATATGTACCACAGCTTCCTTATCCATTCATCTGCTGATGGGCATCCAGGTTGCTTCCATGTCCTGGCTATTTTAAACAGTGCTGTGATGAACATTGGGGTGTACGTGTCTCTTTCAGATCTGGTTTCCTCAGTGTGTATGTTGGGGCAGTATTATAAACACAAAGATAATCCACCACTTGTGTCTTTTATGCATATTTAAAGTACTCCAAATTTAAATATCTGATGATATTGATGATATTTATTCAGATATTTTAGGAAGAGAGATATAGAAGTATAAGGCCCCAAACCTTGAAAGCATGCTTTCTGATAGAAAAATTATCTATCGCTCATGTTCTCGATAGGAAGAAATGAAATGGAAATGTAGCATAGTTTTAAAACTAGATGTACTAGAGATGAAAATGTCATTCTTTCCTAATAGCACTACCATCGCTCTGTTACCTTCTAGGTTTCCTGCCAATCATGAATGATATCACCCTTTTTTTTTTTTTCATTTATTTTTATTAGTTGGAGGCTAATTACTTTACAATACTGTAGTGGTTTTTGCCATACATTGATATGAATCAGCCATGGATTTACATGTGTTTCCCATCCTGAACCCCCCTCCCACCTCCCTCCCCATCCCTTCCCTCTGGGTCTTCCCAGTGCACCAGCCCTGAGCACTTGTCATGTGCATCCAACCTGGGCTGGTGATCTGTTTCACACTTGATAATATACATGTTTCAATGCTATTCTCTCAGAACGTCCCACCCTCGCCTTCTACCACAGAGTCCAAAAGTCTGTTCTATACTTCTGTGTCTCTTTTTCTGTCTTGCATGTAGGGTTTTCGTTACCATCTTTTTAAATTCCATATATATGCATTAGTATACTGTATTGGTGTTTATCTTTCTGGCTTACTTCACTCTGTATAATAGGGTCCAGTTTCATCCATCTCATTAGAGCTGATTCAAATGTATTCTTTTTAAAGGCTGAGTAATATTCCATTGTGTATATGTACCATAGCTTTCTTATCCATTTGTCTGCTGATGGGCATCTAGGTTGCTTCCATGTCCTGGCTATTATAAACAGTGCTGTGATGAACACTGGGGTACACATGTCTCTTTCAGATCTGGTTTCCTCGGTGTGTATGCCCAGGAGTGGGATTGCTGGGTCTTATGGCAGTTCTATTTCCAGTTTTTTAAGGAATCTCCACACTGTTCTCCATAATGGCTGTACTAGTTTGCATTCCCACCAACAGTGTAAGAGGGTTCCCTTTTTTCCACACCCTATCCAGCATTTATTGCTTGTAGACTTTTGGATAGCAGACATTCTGACTGGCATGAAATGGTACCTCATTGTGGTTTTGATTAGCATTTCTCTGATAATGAGTGATGTTGAGCATCTTTTCATGTGTTTGTTAGCCATCTGTATGTCTTCTTTGGAGAAATGTCTGTTTAGTTCTTTGGCCCATTTTTTGATTTGGTCATTTATTTTTCTGGACTTGAGCTGCAGGAGTTGCTTGTATATTTTTGAGATTAATCCTTTGTCTGTTGCTTCATTTGCTATTATTTTCTCCCATTCTGAGGGCTGTCTTTTCACCTTGCTTATAGTTTCCTTTGTTGTGCAAAAGCTTTTAAGTTTCATTAGGTCCCATTTGTTTATTTTTGCTTTTATTTCCAATATTCTGGGAGGTGGGTCATAGAGGATCTTGCTGTGATTTATGTCGGAGAGTGTTTTGCCTATGTTCTCCTCTAGGAGTTTTATAGTTTCTGGTCTTACATTTAGATCTTTAATCCATTTTGAGTTTATTTTTGTGTATGGTGTTAGAAAGTGTTCTAGTTTCATTCTTTTACAAGTGGTTGACCAGTTTTCCCAGCACCACTTGTTAAAGAGGTTGTCTTTTTTCCATTGTATATCCTTGCCTCCTTTGTCGAAGATAAGGTGTCCATAGGTTCGTGGATTTATCTCTGGGCTTTCTATTCTGTTCCATTGATCTATATTTCTGTCTTTGTGCCAGTACCATACTGTCTTGATGACTGTGGCTTTGTAGTAGAGCCTGAAGTCAGGTAGGTTGATTCCTCCAGTTCCATTCTTCTTTCTCAAGATTGCTTTGGCTATTCAAGGTTTTTTGTATTTCCATACAAATTGTGAAATTATTTGTTCTAGTTCTGTGAAAAATACCATTGGTAGCTTGATAGGGATTGCACTGAATCTATAGACTGCTTTGGGCAGTAAATTCATTTTCACAATATTGGTTCTTCCAATCCATGAACACAGTATATTTCTCCATCTATTTGTGTCCTCTTTGATTTCTTTCATCAGTGTTTTATAGTTTTCTACATATAGGTCTTTTGTATCACCCTCTTCTTAACCCTTTGAGTCAGTTCAGAAAAAGGGTTTTCTTATGGTATCTCAGCCACGCCAGGAGCACAGCCAGAGGCATTTCTGCTGCACTCATAGCCAAACCAAGTTTGGTTTGGGCTCTTAGCCCCACAGTGTCCTCACTAAGGAGCCATCCTGAATGCTCCTGCTGCTGCTGCTGCCCAGGCACATTTTACACCTGTGGAACTCTGCCCCTGCTGTATCTTCTCTGTTGGGACACTAGTCAAGGCTCCAACTGCTGTTCGTGATGGATTCTTTTACACTTGGTGCAAATTTCCAACAATAACGGACTCATAATCCCAAATCTATTGGGTTGGCCAAAAAGTTCATTTGGGTGTTATGGCAAAACCTGAACAAAATTTTGGCCAACCCGGTGTAAGAGGCACCCTGAGACAAAGATGTCAGTCTGCTCAGAGGTGGCCTGCAGGATTTCTAACCAAAATAAACAAAGCCAGATCCTAGGTAAAGTGGTCAGGACAGATTTTAATCAATAATATACTGTTGCAATAGAGGAAAGAATCAAGGATAAATGACACCTAAGTGACACCATCACAGAGGTGATGGTCTTTTATTTTTTTTTTATGTATTATTGTGTGTGTGTGTGATGGTCTTTTAAAAGGAGAACGAGGGAAAAAGGAGATAGCTGAGCAGGTGCTCAGTGGAGCCAGGGAGGTAAAATATTACAAAAAGTTAGAAGAGAAGCACTGGTCCATATGAAAATCATCTGGACTTGTTAACTGATTCTTATCAAAGTTGGGCTCCTACACTCCCACAGCAGCTGGGAGCCAGGGCCCTATCTTTAGGTGTTGGCTGGAACAGTGTTTCTTGCTCATGCTGTTCCCTCTGCTAATAATATTCTCTACTTCATGTGAATGTTTGGAGGATTCCATGAGGTCTAGCATGTAAAGGTCTTAGCATCATGCTTAACCAACAGTAAGTGTTTGGTATTTATTAACTAAATAAAAAGACTCATCCCTCAATATTCAGTTTGGGTTTCTTCCTTCAAGAAGCCGACTTTCCTTCCTGAGTCTCATTGCAGATTAGGTGCACTTCCTCTTTTCTAACGTCAGCTCCCTGAATATGCCTCTATTGTTGTAGTAGCCACAGTCTATTACATTTATATTCATGATTCTGTCCCCCACTAGACTGAATTCTTAAAGAGAAAGACTATTTCTCATCTATGTACAGCATTCCCAAATATCCAGTGTGGCCCTGGTACCCATTAAGGACTTATAATGATAATTGTTATAATGGATGGATGTTTGCATGCATTCATGAAATCCCCATCTGGACTTTTTGGCAGCTTTTGAATTACTGGTTAGCCCTTTATCCTTGAGTATCTTTCCTCCATTGGCATTTGTATTAATTGGAAGTCAGCTGCAGACAACAGAAAGCAACACAGGATTTTCAGCAGAGAGGGATTTAAACACTGTTAAAATTGTTGGATGGGGAAGAAAATGGTAACCCACTCCAGTATTCTTGCTTGGAAAATTCAGTGGACAGGGGAGTCTGGCAGGCTACAATCCATGGGGTTGTGAAGAGTGGGATAAGACTTAGCAACTGAGCACAGAATTGCTGGAAGGACTGAAGAGCATGCTGTAGGCTGAGCCTTCAGGAATGACTCAGATCACAGCAGAAATGACCCACTAGGAGAGCTACTACTTCTCCCACACAGGAAGATGAGAGTTCAGGAAGCTGCCCCTGGAGCCATTGACTTCAGGAACATATTGCCTTCACTGAGATCCAAAGATCAGGAAGCCACCACAAGTGAACTTTTCTGCAAGAGTCACACAAGCAAAGCATGAATTCTAGGCCTTTGCCTCTTGTCCCTCAGGAAGCTGGTGCCTGAATGCTGAATGCCAGCTGGGAGAGGCAGAGGCAGTCAACAATTCCATGACCTTACTTATCAGCAGAAGCAGCTCAGAAGTGCTATCAACATCTTCCCAGGCTCACTCAGATCACCTGATTCTCAGAACCTGCATCACATCCAGACCCTCTGGTTGCAAGGAAATCTGGGAAATGTAGTTTTCAGTCTTAACCCCGGAGAAGGGTATCCTAGACTCACAGTGAACTGGTTTTTAAGTCCGCGCACAAGTATCCTCGCCAGCCCCAACTCTGTACTCTTCACTGAGTCTTCCCTCTCATCTCAGCACCCCATCCAATATGATTTTACCGTTAGTCATCACCCCTTCCCCTGAAATTGCCTTGAATAGCAATTATACACATTATCATTTCCTAGCCCAATTTACAAATTTTAATTTCCAGCCCTTCCCTCCCTCCTAAAGTTGTTCTCTTGGGCCATATGCCTGTCAGCTGGTGCCAACTGGGCATCCTGCCAGCACTGCACATTCAACGCGTCTACAGTTAACTGCATCATTAACCCCCAAATCAACTCTACCTTTATAACCCCTTTCTTTTTTCCTCACCATTTCAGTCATCCATGCTTTGAACATCAGATATTTTTTATTTTCCATTCTGCATTCAGTCTCCAAATTTCCCTGTCACACAACTTTTAAACTGTTTCTACCCTGTTAGCTGCAGCCCCTTGCAACTGCACACCACCGCTGAAGCACCCTTTGCCTCAGAAGATTGCAAGTTCAGACACAGTTGCCTCCTCAATTTGAAGGTTCACAATTTCAAGGTCACACAGGCTAACATGAAAGAAAAGCAACAGAGTGGTACCTTAACTCTGAGCTGTTGTCAGCAGGTTCCTTGAGTTTGCCTGTTGTGACATTACGCATGTCTAATCCCCACTCAGATCGTCAAGACTGAAGAAAGGTCCACTCCCATGCCCAGCTCTGCCAGGAAGTTTTTCTGGTTATAGTTTGCCTATTATTTACCTTTGGTACCTGTATTCCTTCAATCAACACAAAAAATATGGGGCAAACCAACAAGTATTTATGTACTCATTTCTCATTTGCCATCTTAAGTCCACTATTTCTTGCTAAATGCTGACCACTTCTTTTGAAATATATTACCTCTAAGTCTATCTTTATGTTCCTACTCTCATCATCATCATTTCTACTCTGATCCCATTCTTATTATCTAATGCATGGACCATGCTCAAAATCTTTTGTTGTTTCCTTATACCTATCAGCTGATGAAGGTTTTGTTTTTTTCTTTTTTCCAGCTGCACCACATGGCTTGTGGGATCTTAGTTCCCAAACCAGGGATTGAACCTGGGTCCACATCAGTAAAAGCACCAAGTCCTAACCACTGGACCTCCAAGGAATTCCCCAGAGATCTTTAAAAGGCAACTCATCAACTGATTTCAACTCAAGGTAGATGATTACTCCAGATCAGAAAAAGATGACATAACATTTAACACAATACAATCTTCCCTTTGCATTCAATGGAGACCTAAAAAGTTATGAAGAGTCAGGCTTTTATGAGCTAAATACAGTTTCTTTCTCTCATATGGATATACAAGTTTAAAAATGTTGTCAGGATGTGTTTCATCCCTAAGTTTTAATGAAATTTGAGGCTTATTGATAATTGCCTTTCCAAATTTGTATACTGGCCTATTTCAAAGTTAGAGAAAATTTCCTCTATTAAGTAGAAAATACAATTATCATTAAAATAGCTCTCATTTATTGCGTATTTACTATGTGCTGGTCACTGTGTTAACAGCTATTATGCATTAGCTCCTTTAACTCCTTTCATCCTCACAACCTCTTGAGGTTGGTACTATTATCCTCCAAGGCTTGGAGAGGTAAATAATTCTGTGAAAAACCATACAGCTTCTAAGTACACGATCAGGACTAGAACCCAGGTCTGCTTCCAGGGCCCAAGCTCACAGTCACTGCTCCGTCGATGATGTGACCTCCAAAGTGAGTTCATTGAAATCACTGTGCTGCGTGTGTGAAGGGAATTACTGCTTTAGTTTAACAGTAAACTTTCAGGGCAGGGGGTGGGGGGCAGCGAGGAAGGAAGCTGCGTCTTATTTATCATTGATTAAACACTGAGATCGACAAATAAATACATTCAGAGATAATTGGAGTAAGGTTCTTCCTTCTCAGAATAGTTACAGATATGGAAACCCAGTTGCGTTGAATTAGATTTGCAAGCATTGATGTGAAAGCATGATATCTTAGAGATTTCCGTACATCTACACATGTACATGCATACATTTATTTCTTAGCTCTGCCTATTGAGAGCTAAGAAGGAATGACATACCTAGAAGGAATGACAATCTATTAGCAATGACCACATCTAGTATCTGGATATTTTGTTACTAAATATTATCTTCTACTAAAAGTAACCAGAGAAATGGCTGCTTGCAAGGCAAGAGTAGGAAAAGGACAAGATGAGTTTGGTATCTTCTGTCCCAGAAACTGGGCAAGTGCCTTAAAAATTACAGGGACATGTCAAAAATGTACAGGAAGGGGTTTTAAAGGCCTTCCATTGACCAAATCTAGGACACTTTGAGCAGGAAAAGAATAATGATAGTCATAGTTTGTGACCCACTAAATAAAAGAGAAACTGATGAGGCCATACTGATTTAAAATAGAAGAAAAAACTTTAACTCACTGTCAAATTTCAGGTAATAAATACATAAGTATGGAATCTTAAAATCACTATTTTGCAATTATAATAACTGGTCAGGCAACAATCATCAATGAATACCACAAAGAGTGGGTGGAAGTTTGATGAGGAACAGCATATGTATGCAGTCTTAAAGTATTTTTCCACAAAATACCTATTATTAATTTAAAAAGTTAATACTTAACATTAAAGTAGAGAAATCTGTCAAATACCATCTGAAGTGATAAACATTAACACTAGTTTTATAGTCGTGGGCCAGATCCACATGTATTTCCTCATATGATATTTTGATATTTCTGCCTAGAATGCATATTCTAAATTTAGTGATGGTGATACGTCAGACAATCCCAAAATAAAGAGCACTTTACAAAGTAACAGGCCAGTCCTCTCCCAAATGTTATGTCCATGAAAGATAAGGAAAGAGAAACAGTTTCAGATCTAAGGAGTTAGAGAGAAAAACCGTATAAATTAAATATAATATGTACTCTTTGACTGGCTCCTTTGTCTAGAGAAGACAATACTGGAACAACAGCCAAAATAAATGGGGATGGGTGGGGTGTCTGAGAAATAAACTGTGGTGAGTATCAGTGTTAATTTCCAGACTGCACTCTCATCAACTTGGGGACTACTTGTTAGAAAGTACAAACTGAAGTATTATGCTGGCCAAAAAGTTCATTCAGGTTTAAACCCAAATGAACTTTTTGGCCAAAACAATATTAAAGGGTAATAGGAAGCATAGCTATAAACCTCGAATAGCTCAGAGGGGAAATATATGTAATACACCTATAATAGGTATTTTATATATATATATATATATACACACACATAGGTATTATATATGTGTATATATGGGTGTCTGTTCACATAAAGATCCAAAGATGAAGCAAATGTAAAAAGTTAACCGGAGAATCTCCATGAAGGGTATACGGGAATTCTCTCTGTTGTTTCTGTAATTTTTCTAGAATATGAAATTACTCCAAATAAAGAATGTTTAAATATATGTACGTAGCTTTCGATGATCTCTGTTCCTTCTGCCTGCCATAAGCATAGAAGATATGACCATCGTATCCCACTCACAGCCCTGCTGTAAACCAGCACTTTGACCACGAGCGAGTCAAACAGTAACAATGGCTTCTATCTGCTGAAGTCTTTCTATGTGGAGACAGCCGCAAACCACTTTGTACATGGTACACACCCTCCCAACAAAGCCAGGAGGCTCAGGAAGCCTCAGCACCTTGCCCAGGATCACACAGCTAAAAGAGGCAGGCTGTGGATTCAGGCCTGCCTGTGCAAGGTTCAGGCTACAACGGATCTGCTATTCTAGTTTATAAAAAGACAAAACAGCACTAAATGCCTGTGAAACCTCTTTTAGCACTAAGATTTCATAATGCACATTTCCAGATTTCTTTCCTGGAGACTGAGATTCATTTGGTGTTGTGGTGAGGGTGCCCCAGGTGACTCTTAGACTCAGACTTGCTGGCATCATGTGTGAGATGCCTTCGCCAGGGCTAATTTGAGATGACATCTGGACCCTCACCTGGTATTTTCTCTTGACCTGTGTGTAGGTGACTGGTATCCCCCTCTTGGCCATCCTTTGCTGCATGGCACACTTCCAGAGCTAAAACATTGGAGCTACTCTCTGTGAGGGAACCGGATCATGTCCATGACTTACATGCAGTGACCATGCATCCTGGTCTGAGGAATGGGCCCCACTTAGCCAGCTGTCCTGGGACAGATACTGACAGCTCCCCGTTTTCCTCTTCCATGGGTCTGTGGGCACAGGTCTTATGGTTGGAGCCTTCCTTCTAGGTCTGGGTGTCAGAACCTCCCACACGTAGTCTGTCTCCCGTGCACCGTCAGTCCCCGTATCTAGCCAGCGGACCTCTGACCAGACCAGGTCGCACTTTGTCCCCAAGGCTTTAAGGGACCACTAGATCATGGGAGTCATTTACAGTTTCACCAAACACCAGGATAGATTCTTCAGAACTTCATACATCCTCTTAAAATCATATGCAGATATTGCTCATCAAGTCACATTTTCCAGCCCAATATTTTCCTTGCCAGGGACAGTATGTCTATATTTATATAAAACCTAAGTGCCTCATACAGAAGGCTTGTCTTCGTATCATGACCATTTGACTCTGAAATATAATTCTCTGCAGCCTTGCAGCTCAGGCTGGGTTCTCAGCCCAACCTCTCTTGAGAATGACATCATCACTCACTCTCCAGCTGGAAATGACTAGGGTTGCCATGACAAAACAAATAGGTTTTGCTGGCAGAAGCTTTTGTATGTGAGTATGTGTATCTTTTGTGTCTTTGACTCTCAGTATTGATGAAATGGGCCCCTCCGACAGCCTGGAAATAACAGTAAAATACAGATGTCACAGGTAATTCTAGTGGCAAGTATTTTTTACACATACATCAAGACAATAGGGCTTTGAAAAGAGGTAATTATTTAAGCTTCTTAAGCACAAAGAATCCAGATGTTTAATTATAAAATGTTCCCTTCCAGCTCTAGATATAAGCTCTCCTGGGTAACTTTGAACTCTGCTAAAGAATATGATTTGCCCTTCTGTTCCTTATCCCTATTTTAATAAATCAAAATATGACAAGAACCATTTAAGTGAGCAGAGAGTCAATAATATGAATAATAACAACTATTTGTGAAGGGCTGACTGCCTGCATCAGAATCAGGGACTTAAATTGCATTATTTTGAATCCTCCCACCACCTGGAAAAGGTAAGTATCCTTATTCCTATTTTAAAGATGAAGAAACAGGTCAGTGGCAGAGCTGAGATTTGAACTCAGGTCATCCTGACACCAAAGCCTCTGTTTCATTTACCAAACACAGCCCAAGGAAAGTTATGCAAATAAACATTACAGTTAATGCTCACTATTTGGGCTTGACATTTTAGGAATGGGTTGGAAAAGGGATGGAAAAGAATAGATTTGGGAACTAAGGCACCTATGAGCCTTACCTTCCTCTACCCATGGCACCCTGAGATAACGGGTAAAGCTGGCACTTAAAATCAACAGTCCTGGGCTATAAATATTAACTTTATTCCCCATTTTGTTTCCTCCATGCTGTTCCCATGGAGACACAGCTCCTCAATTTATCTGGAATTCCAACCACTGAGAGGATGTGACTTCGAGAGCTATGAGAGGGGCCCTGTAAGATGCAGGCCCTGTGCAAAGCTTCAACCCCTGCCTGAGCCCAATCGACCCCTCTCTCTCCTCACTCTTTCTCCCTTTCTTTAGCAACTGACAGTGAGATGGATTTTGTAATGAGATACGGACTCAGTAAAATACTTCTCCATTTCCAAACATTCTCAGGGAGAAAAAGAAACCTCTGCGGTGACCGGCCATCTGTAGGCAAGTCCACAGCCAACTTTCGGCAAAGCTATTCTCTCAGGGGTAGAAACCATCCCTAGAGCTGTACATGTTACTGATACCCTATGGGGTCTAATTAGACATTCCACACCCACCCCGGGCACTGGCTTAATGAAAACATTTATGCTGCCATTTTAACACTGAGATATATTTCATACCTTCCAAACTATGGATTCTTGAAAAACAAAGCTCACCTTCAGATGGTCTGATGTGCCATCAAATGCTGCCTTGTGTTTTTATCTCAAATGCGATTTCTAATTTGGCCATTCTGGCAGTATTTTCCTTTTTCTCAAGATAGGTGTTGGGGGGAAAGGGATAAAAAAATTCTGCTGTCCCTCAATATATGAAAAATTCTTGATAGAAGAATGAATAGCTAAGAACATTAGTACTGAAAGGCAAAACCTAATGACAATGATAAATAAAAGCCAAATTAAATTATCTTGGAAAAATAAGAAAAAACTAAGTGTAACTCATTCCTGTCTTCATTTTTCTTTTTGGTTTCTCATTGTTGTCTTCATAAACCTACAAAGAAGACTTATAAATGTATAATTGAAATTCCGACCCCTTCTTCTCCTTGCATATAAATTTCCTTAAAACTGGAAAGCAGGTGGGAATCAAAGTTTAGTCCCCATCTCATATATAAATATCTCATGAGTAAGAAACTAAAAAGTAATCATAACATCTACAAGTTGAAGGCTGGCTGTGTCTGCCACAAGTGAGGGTTTTGAGCTGTTCATCTGTATTTTTCACTGAATTCTCACAGCATTCCTGCAAGATAGACAATACCAGGACCATTTATCATTTTGCAAAAGAAAAAGCTGAGGCTCAGAAAAATTAAGGAACCTACCTAAACCACATTTGGTAAAAGCCAGAGGCAGGATTGAAACCTACGAATGTCTCATTTGAAATGTTATTTTCATCTACTCCATGCAGTCACTCATTAGCTGTCCAAAGTATAAGCAATGTTATGATAAAGACTGAAAGTGTTTCTTGAAACCCTAAAACCAGGTGTAAGTTTTAAGGGTAGAGATTTGGAAGATTTTCTTTCAACACAATAAAGTGCCTGGGACAAAACAGGAGTGAAACTAAACTTAGCTCCTCTTCCCTCAGAGTAGCTTAACTTGTACTAGAAAGTTTTATGCACCTGTGTCAGCTTGAAAGTCTCCTCACTGCAGGTTGACAGACAGTTCTGTGGAAAATACTGGCACACACCATTCGCCGCCCTGCTTTCCCCTCTTTCCATTCCTCCTCCTACCCCTCCCTCTGTGCCCTAATCCTATTCAAGGCCACAGAAAATGGGATTAAAGGAACACAGCCGGCCAGCAAGAAATCCTTTCTAACCTTCTTTTTAATGCTAGGCGTTTTCTGAACACAGCATATAATCTTTATTAAGCACTGGATGCCCTTGTCATGGCTCCTTCTACACTGGGATTTATCCTCTCAGGAAATGGATAACAAAAGGGCAGAAGGAGAAAGAGAGAATATAAATGGACTGATTGTGTTATTCCAGCTTTCAGCCTAAATGAAAAACAACCAAGCTTCCACGATTACATCAGGTAATACTGGCTACTTCGAATCATGTGCTATGCAAATATGTGTAGTTTTTGAAAGACCAGATCTGTACTATTCAGAGAACCCATAAGACTTTAAAATAAGCATCATTTCATTCTAGTAGTTAACAGGACCCCAGGGTACCAAAGCCTGTTCAACATGAGCTCTAATATCAATATTTCTCAGCGATTCTATGAGGAAGCTTGTCACTTGAAATATGTTTTGCTTTCTGAGGGGCACTTCAAATGAAGAGTCTGTGTTTTTCCTTTGTTCCTACAACCATATCATCATCAACTTTTCTTCTCTTCTTTCTCTTCTCCCTCAGATTTTATCAAACTCCTTGATAGCATGTGGGCTTCCCTCATAGCTCAGTGGGTAAAGAATCTGCCTGCAGTGCAGAAGACCTGGGTTGGATCCCTGGGTCTGGAAGATCCCCTGGAGAAGGAAATGGCAACCCACGCCAGTATCCTTGCCTGGAAAATCCCACAGACAGAGCAGCCTGGTGGGCTGCAGTCCATGGGGTCACAAAGAGTCAGACAGGACTGAGCGACTAACACTAACAGACCACGCAGTTAATATTCATTGATTGTAACTTGTACCACTGTTCTATTTATGTACGATTTATCCCCCCATTCTTACACCTTCTCATAAATGAATATCTTGTTAAGACTTTTGACAGGCTCACTAAAAAAATCTCTTTAACTAATGTAAATGTTAAACCTTATTTCAGGGAGAAAATTTTCGTGACACCTAGCACAACTCTAAATATTTTCAGATTTCACTGCAAAAGCAGTTTTAACAAATCCAGCAAGAAAGTGAGCCTTATTATGGAGTCATTAAGATACAATCTATTTCACCTCAAAAGAAAATCCAAGCTTTTGCTCACTCAGAACTTAAAACTAACGCTCACATATTTTAAGTGGTTTGTTCTGAACTGGCCAGGGAGAGATCTTATCAGGACATGAAAAGCCTCTTGTGTTTAATTCTCACTAGCAGATATCACTCCATCTGGGACCAGTAACTCAGATCCAAATGGGGCCAAATCAGCTCAGCAGAATGACCTCAGAGCCTTTGCTGTCCTTAATGCTGCAAGTCTACGAGATCTCCAAGCCTAGAATCAAACTGGCTGCAATAAGCACCCTATAGGATGCTGTGGCCATCACAGGGCAGAAGCTACCCTATCCTGTCATGATTAAGAAAGAGTGCACAACCTGGAATTCTGACCCTTGCATTTGAATTCTAACTGTACCACTTACAAGCTGTCAACCAACTCCTTTGTTCCTATATTCTCATTTGTAAATGGGCAAAAAAATATACCTACTGGGACTTTCCTGGTGGTCCAGTGACTAAGACTCTGCTCTCCCAATATGGGGGGCCTGGGTTTGATCCCTGGTCAGGGAACTAGATCCCACATGCGGCAACTAAGTTCACCTGCCACAACTAAAGATCCCACTTGCCGCAGGGCAGATGGAAGATGCTGAGTGCTGCAACTATGACCCGGCACAGTCAAATAAATTAATTAAAAAAAAATCACTTCACGGGAAACAAGGTAATCGTATCTGAACTTGGATATTCTGGTCAGACTATACATTTCAATTCATAAGGCCCATGAGGCATTAACACCACAAAACCAAAAACCTACTTCCTAGAGTGAATAGGACTACGTGAAATGAGATGTGGAAAGCACTTATAGTAGCACTTGACATAAATATTGGCTATTATTATTTTTTCTGCTAATATTACTATTAGGGCTTCTCTGGTGGCTCAGTGGTGAAGAATCTGCCTGCCAATGCAGGAGATGTGAGTTCGATCCTTGGCCTGCAAAGATCCTACATGCCATGGAGCAACTAAGCCTGTGTGCCACAACTCTGGAATGTGCTCCGGAAAACCTGGGAACTGAAACTAACGCGCCCACATGCTGGTCATTGGAAGACAGCGAGCTCTGGAGCCTGTGCTCTGCAACAAGAGAAGCCACCACCACCAGAAGCCAGAACACTGCAACAGGGTAGCCGCTGCTTGCCGCAACCAGAGAAGAGCCCTCCAGCAGTGAAGACAGCACAGTCAAAAATAAATTATTTTTTTAATTACTATTATTACAAAGGAAGATTAAAAAAAGGAAGATTAAAGCTACTGTGCCAGGCCTAGAGATATATATTGTCTGAATTTGTGGGGGTATTTTTCAAGATTCATTAGCTTGGGCAAAGAGCACATATTTGGTTGTTTTGCCTTGGGTTTTAAAAGAAAATATTATCTTTTAACCTTTTTGTATTGTGACATGTAATACACATGTAGAAACAGAGGTAAAATATAAATAATAGTTTAAGGAATTATGTTAAATTTAACACCCATATAAATCTCCCAGGTCAGAGAGGATTATCATCAGAACCCCAGAAAATCTTTACATGCCCTTTCCAAAACACATATCCCTCCTTCCCCCAAAGTAGCCACTATTCTTACTTGAATATAATCACTTTTTTGACTCTTTTTATGCTTTAAACCTAAGCATACCTATTGATTGTTAGGAGCTCTTACTATAGCCTACATAAGGTTACTCTTGCTTATGAGTATTACTGTTGTCTTCTAATTTTCAGCTTGCATTTTCATCCTCTTAATGGTGTCTTTTGATGAACAAAATTTCTTAATTTTACTGTTGTTCAAGTTCTCAATCTAGTCCCTTATGTTTGTTCGTGTGTGTCCTATTTTAAAAACGTTCCCAATTCCAAGTTCATGAAGATAGACTATATTGTAGAGGATGAAAGACCAAGACCAAGTTGCTTGCAAATGGCCATCTACTTAAGAGTCCTCACAGGACAGAGCAACCATGGGCGTTGCACATTAATTCCATCACAGGGGCCACACCCACATGAACTCATCTACACCTAATTACCTCCAAATGCCATCACTTTGTCTCTTTGGGCTTCAGCATACAATGTTCAGAGCGGGACACAAACATTCAGTCTTACTGTGGGAATCCACCTTTGTTATCCGTCTAATATTCCTTCTGGATAACAAACTGCCCAGCACTACTTATGAAAAACTGTTCCTCAGCAACTTCTTTGCAGTATTTACTGTGATCTCTGCAGAGTCGCTTCACAGGCCACCAGTGCCTCTTTAGACAGCCACCGCCATGTTATCCCATGGCCGAGTGCCCCAGAACTGGAGATACCAAGGGAAAATTTCATGCAAAGAGAGGCACAATAAAGGACAAAAGTGGTAAGGACCTAAAATAAGCAGAAGAGATTAAGAAGAGGTGGCAAGAATACAAGGAAGAATTGTACAAAAAAGCACTTAGTGACCCAGATAACCATGATGGTGTGCTCACTCTCCTAGAACCAGATATCCTAAAGTGTGAAGTCAAGTGGGCCTTAGGAAGCATTGCTGCAAACAAAGTTAGTGGAGGTGATGGAATTCCAGCTGAGCTATTTCAAATCCTAAAAGACGATGCTGTGAAAGTGCTGCACTCAATATGCCAGGAAATTTGGAAAACTCAGAAGCCACAGGACTGGAAATGGTCAGTCTTCATTCCAATTCCAAATAAAGGCAATGTCAAAGACTGTTCAAATTACTATATAGTTGCACTAATTTCACAGGCTAGCAAGATTATGCTCAAAATCCTCCAAGCTAGGCCTCAGCAGTATGTGAACTGACAACTTCCAGATGTAAAATCTGGATTTAGGAAAGGAAGAGGAACCAACTATCAAATTGCCAACATCTGTTGGATCATAGAAAAGGCAAGGGAATTCCAAAAAAAATCTACTTCTGCTTCACTGACTATGCTACAACCTTTGACTGTGTGGATTACAACAAACTGTGGAATATTCTTAAAGAGATGGGAATACCAGACCACCTGACCTGCCTCCTGAGAAACCTGTATGCAGGAAAAGAAGCAACAGTTAGTACTGGACATGGAACAATGGACTGGTTCTAAATTGGGAAAGGAGTACGTCAAGGCTGTATATTGTCACCCTGCTTATTTAAATTATATGTATAGTACATCATATGAAATGCTGGGCTGGATGACTCACAAGCTGGGATCAAGAATGCTGGGAGAAATATCACCAACCCCAGATATGCAGATGATACCACTTGAACGGCAGAAAGTGGAGAGAGCCTCTTGATGAAGGTGAAAGAGGACAGTGAAAAAGCTGGTTTAAAACTCAACATTCAAAAAACTAAGATCACGGCATCCAGTTCCATCACTTTATGGCAAATAGATGGGGAAACAATGGAAACAGTGACAGATTTCATTTTCTTGGGCTCCAAAACCACTATGGATGGTGACTGCAGCCACAAAATGAAAAGACACCTTCTCCTTGGAAGAAAAGCTATGACAAACCTAGACAGTATATTGAAAAGCAGAGATATCACTTTGCCAACAAAGGTCCATATAGTCAAAGCTATGGTTTTTCCAGTAGTCATGTATGGATGTGAGAACTTGACCATAAAGAAGGCTGAGCACCAAAGAATTGATGCTTTTGAACTGTGGTGCTGCAGAAGACTCTTGCAGTCCTTTGGACAGCAAGAGATCAAACCAGTCAATCCTAAAGGAAATCAACCATGAATATTCATTGGAAGGACTGATGATGAAGCGTCAATATTTTGGCTACCTGTTGCAAAGAACTGACTCATTGGAAAAGATTCTGATGCTGGGAAAGATTGAGGGCAGGAGGGGAAGGGGGCTACAGAGGATGAGATGTTTGGATGGCATTCTGACTCAGTGGACATGAGTTTGAGCAAACTCAGAGAGATAGTAAGGGATAGGGAAGCTTGATGTGCTCAGTTCATGGAGTCACGGAGAGTTGGAGACAAGTTAAGGACTGAACAAAGAACAACAACTGCAATATCAACTTCAGCAATAAATCAAATGTCCATTTTGTCTCTTGGTCTGGTTTTTCACTTCTTTATCATGTCCCATAGTCAATTTGTCTATCCTTGAGCCCAATCCGCATGGTTATGATATTCAGGGAGAGCAAGTCCTCTTTTGTTCTTCATCAAGTAGAAAGACTTTTGCATTTCTGAAGCAACTGCAGAACCAATTTCATTTTTTAAATCTGTGGGAATTTTGTTTGGGTTTGCATTGTATCTGGATATGAATTTTGGGAGAACTGATGTATAATACCAAGATCTCTGATCCACAAAAATGAGATATATACTTCCTTCACTGAAGTCTTCCTTAATAATTTATCCCAACAATATTTTAGATTTTTCTAACTAGAGGTCTTGTACATTTTCTTTAGAGTTATTTTTAGGTATTTTATTTTCTTGGTACTATAACGGGTTTCTTCTTAAAATTTTCTAATCATTAGTTGCTTGTAAATAACTTTACAAATGATTTTTTTTAAATGTACCTTGTATCAGCAATCTCTTACTAGTTTACTAAATCTACAATGTCAAATAGAAGCAAAATTATACATCATTCTTTATCACCACCCTTATTAAGTACCATTAATTCATGATAAAAAACTTCAGTAAACTTAGTATGAGAGAATTTCCTTTATATGATGCCCTATTTTCAAAAATATATGTAGCAAACATTATTAAGTGTCAAATGTTGAAAGCATAGGCTCTGAGGCCAGGAAAAAGCAGAGGATGCTTCCTACCTCTGATTCTATTTGACTTTGTATCGGAGATCCTAGCCAGTGCATATGATAAGAAAAAGAACAAGAATATATAATACTGAAAAGAATAAGTAAAACTCATTCTTCAGATTATTTGATTGTATAGAAAAAAATTCAAGTTAATTTAGTCAACTAGTAAGAGGTTACTGAGATTGCTGATACAAGGTAAATTTTTATAAAATGATTTGTAAAGCCATTTACAAGCAACTAATGATTAGAAAATAAAATTTTAAGAAGAAACAAGTTGTAATACCAAGAACTATCAAATACCTAAAAATAACTCTAAAGAAAGAATTATAAAGCAAAAAATGCCTAACAAGTCTAACCAACAGCCCTGCTATAGCTCCAAATCTCCAGCAGGTGGAGGCAGTGAGCCACCAAAAAGATTTTAGCCTACAATTTCCTGCTGCCTTCCAAAACCTATTACCAGTTTGAACTGAGCAGAGAAGTGGCCTATTTAGCTATTTTATCCCTATTCAATTGTTTAACTTCTAGCATTACCAGGCAGAAATAATTTTCACTAAGTCAGCGTTGCATAACGGCTGCTGCTTCCCTGGTTGGATCTCACTGGGTTTCAATATTCGGTACACTCAATCCATGTCAATATAAAAGTACCTTAAGGGGGCTCTTTTGCTTTGGAATAATGAGATTAGGATTCATATAAACTGACTGAATTCACATCTGTTGACTCATTCGAGTATGAAAGTGTGTTGCTACACACTTAGTCTGCTCAGCCTGCCCTAACAACATGGCATCGGTTAGATGGCTTAATCAACAGATTTATTTTCTTACAGTTCTGGAAGCTGGAAAGTTTAAGATCAAGGTGTCTGGTATTCGGTTCCTGGGAGAGCTCTCTTTGTCACTTGCAGACAGACACCTGTTCCTGCGTCCTCCCACAGCAAAGCAGAGTGTTCACAGTGTCTAAGGACACCACTCCCACCACAAGCCTCATTCTCATCACCTCATCTAACCTCATCCTCAAGTACAATCACGTTGAGGGTTAAAGCTTCAACATGGGAATTTGAAGGGGACACAAACATTTAGCCCACCGACGTGCTGTGCCAAGCTGCTTTAGTCGTGTCCAACTCTGCAAACCCTACGGGCCATAGCCTGCCAGGCTCCTCTGTCCATGGGGTTCTCCAGCCAAGAATACTGGAGTGGGTTGCCATACCCTTCTCCAGGGGTCTGCCCTGGAAGGATCAAACCAGAGTCTTTTACATTTTCTGCACTGGCAGGTGGGTTATTTACCACTAACACCATCTGGAAAGCCCCTTAGTCCACGACAACTAACTGAAAAAGAAGTATAGTGGGTCTCAAGAAGGAGCTGGTAAAATTTCTCAGCCCGAATGAATAGAATTGACACATTTCTGGTCAAGTCTGGATTCTTTTCTTCACTGATCCTCTCCTGTGAATCTGAGCCTATTTTTGTCCTGTTCCATCTGTCCCCAAACTGGAGGACTCCTTTATGAAGGCCCTTATTATCAAAATCTATCTTCTTGCTGCCTACTCTTGAAATCCTTTTTAAAACAGAATTGTAATCACACGAAGACTAAATGGGTTTATCTGGTCCACTAAACTCTGAAAAACCCAGGCCACCTGCTTTTCTTAGTGTTCTGGGACAATAAATTTTCACAGTTTTTTGTTTTATTTTACTTATCTATTTTAGTTGAAGTATAGTCATTTACTGGAGAAGAAAATGGCAACCCACTCCAGTATTCCTGCCAGGATAATCTCATGGACAGGGATATGGGCAGGCTACAGTCCATGGGGTCGCAGAGAGTTGGACAAGAATAGTGATTTACAACATTGTGTTAGTTTCAAGTATACAGCAAAGCAGTTCGGTTACATGTATTTTTCCAGATATTTTCCATTATAGGCTATTACAAGATAATGAATATAGTTTCCTGTGCTATACAGTAAACCCTTGTTGTTCACCTATTTTATGTAGTGTGTATCTAATTCCATACTTAGTTTTCCCCTCCCCACCTCCCCTACCCATTGGAAAACAAACTTATGGTTACCAATGTCTGTTTTTGAGTAAATTAATTTGTATATTTTAGATTCCATATGCAAGTGATACCATATTTGTCTTTCTGACATACTTCACTTAGTATGATATTCTTTAGATCCGTGTTTCTGCAATTTATGACATTACTTCTTTCTTTTTTATAGCTAATATTCCATTGAAAAAAATCTGTAAAAATTTATTGTTCCAGAACACTAAGAAAAGTAGATGGCTTGGATTTTGCAGAGTTTCATGGACTAAACAAACCCACTTAGTCATCGTGTGATTAAAATTATGTTTTAAAAGGGATGTTTGAGAGTCGGCAGAAGGATCTGTTGCATTTCTTCACACTAAAAATGAAGTATCAGAAAAAGTAAAAAAAAAAAAAAATCCCATTTAAAATGGCATTAGAAATAACACCTCAGAATAAACCTAAACAAGGAGATAAAAGACTTATATGCTAAGAACTATAAAACATTGATAAAGGAAATGGAAGACAATTCAATAAAATGAAAACATATCCCAGGCTCTTGGATTGAAAAGCATGAAAGTGAAAGTTGCTCAGTTGTGTCTGACTCTTTGTGACCCCATGGACAATACAGTCCACGGAATTCTCCAGGCCAGAATACTGGAGTGGGTAGCCATTACCTTCTGCAGGAGACCTTCCCAACCCAGGGACCGAACCCAGGTCTCCCACATTGCAGGCAGATTCTTTACAAGCTGAGCCATCAGGGAAGCCTTGGATTGGAAGTATATTGCTAAAAAGGCCATGTTACCAAAGCAATCTACGGATTTAATGCAATCCCTATCAAATTACCCATGACATTTTCCCATAGAACTAGAACCCTAAAATGTATATGGAACCATGAAGGACCCAAAATTGCCAAGGCAATCCTGAAGATAAACAAAGCTAGAGGCATAACCCTCCCAGACATCAGGCAATACTACAAAGACACACAGATCAACGGGACAGAAGAGAGCCCAGAAAGAAACCCTCATCCCCCAGTCAATGAACCTTCAACAAACGAGGCAGCATACACAATAAAGAAAAGACAAGTCTCTTCAGCATCGGGAAAGCTGGACAGATTCGTGTAAGTGAATGAAATTAGAACACTCCCTAACACCACAGACAAAAAATAAACTCAGAATGGTTTAAAGACCACGTTAAAAATATGATGCCACAAGACTTCTAGAACATAAGCAAAACATCCTGACATAAACCACAGCAATGTTTTCTTAGATCAGTCTCCCAAAGCAAAAGAAACAAAAGCAAAAATAAATGGGACCTAATCAAGCTTAAAAGCTATTGGACAGCAAAGGAAACCGTGAATCAAGAGACAACCTATGAAGTGGGAGAAAATATTTATAGCTTTTGCTAAAGCTAATTTAAGTTTTTCGTTGGACCTTAAAGTCCATACAATTATACTCATTGGTCATGACTCACTCTTATTGTTGACCCACGAAAAGGAGTCATTTCTGGAAAGAAGCTGTTCTCTCTGCCCCTGCCTCTTTTCTCTGTCCTTACCCTATTCTTTCTGTGTATTTCAATCATTCTCCTCTCTCCCTCTGAAAAGTAAATGCTTTCTGGATGGTAACAATCTTTTCCTGATTGTGCCCTACTGGGAAATCTGCTACCTCTTTTATTCCCTACAGATTCTCTAAAATTAGCCAGGCAGAACATGTAAAGAAATGAAATTAGATCATTCCTTAACTCCATACACAAAAATATGCTCAAAATGTATTAAAGATCTAAATGTTAGACTAGACACTATAAAACTCTTAGAGGAAGACATAGGCAGAACAGTAACATAAATCATAGCAACATCTTTTTCAATCCATCTCCCAGAATAATGGAAATAAAAGCAAAAATAAATGGGACCTACTTAAACTCAAAAGCTTTTGCACAGCAAAGGAAACAATAAACAAAATGAAAACACAACCTACAGACGGGGAAATATATTTGCAAATGATGTGACTGATAAGGGATCAGTCTCCAAAATGTACAGCTTATACTTGTGTGCTGTGCTTAGTCGCTCAGTCATGTCCGACTCTTTGTGACCCCATGGACTGTAGCCCACCAGGCTCCTCCATCCACCGGCCTTTTCCAGGCAAGAATACTGGAGTGGGTTGCCATGTCCTCCTCCAGGGGATCTTCCCAACCCAGGGATCGAACCCAAGTCTCCTGCATTGCATGTGATTCTTTACCATCTGAGCCACCATGGAAGCTTCAGTTCAGTTCAGTCACTCAGTCGTGTCCGACTCTTTGTGACCCCATGGACTGCAGCACGCCAGGTTCCCCTGTCCATCACCAACTCCCGTCCATCGAGTCAGTGATGCCATCCAACCATCTCATCCTCTGTCATCTCCTTCTCCCACCTTCAATCTTTCCCAGCATCAGGGTCTTTTCCAATGAGTCAGTTCTTTGCATCAGGTGGACAAAGTATTGGAGCTTCAGCTTCAGTCCTTCCAATAAATATTCAGGACTGATTTCTTTAGGATTGACTGGTTTGATCTCCTTGCAGTCCATGGGACTCTCAAGAGTCTTCTCCAACACCACAGTTCAAAAGCATCAATTCTTCAGTGATCAACTTTCTTTATAGTCCAACTCTTACATCCATACATGACTACTGGAAAAACCACAGCTTTGACCAGACAGATCTTTGTTGGCAAAGTAAACTTTGCCAGGGAAGTTTAATAGCATCAAAATAAACAACCCACTCAAGAAATGGTCAGAAGACCTGAATAGACATTTCTCTAAAGTGGACATACAGATGACCAATAGGCATATGAAAGATGTTGAACATCACTAGTTATTAGAGAGATGCAAATAAAAACTACAATGAGATGTTACCTCACACCGGTCAGAATGGTTATCAATAAAAAATCCACAAACAACAAATGCTGGAGAGGGTGTGGAGAGAAGGGAACCCTCCTGCACTGTTGGTGCGAATGTAAATTGGAATAGCATGGAAGTTCCTTAAAAAACTAAAAATAGACCCTAAATATGAAATATATTCTATTTCAATGTGAAATAGATCCTAAATACAAATAGAAAACTAAATATGACCCTGCAGTCTCACTCCTGGGCATATATCCAGAGAATAACATGGCCCAGAAAGATAGCTGCACCCCAGTGTCCATTGCAACACTGTTTACAATAGCCAAGACGTGAGAACAAACTAGCCGTTGACAGAGGAATGGATAAAGAAGATGGGGTACACATATACAATGGACTATTACTCAGCCATTACAAAGAATGAAATAAGGCCATTTGAAGCAACACGGATGGGCCTAGAGAATGTCATACTGAGTGCAGTCAGACAGAGGAGAAATATAGCATCCCTTATATCTTGAATCTAAAAGGAAATGATACAAATGACCTCACAAGACAGAAAGACTCACAGACTTAGAAAAGGAACCACAAGTTGTCATTGGGAAGGGACAGTTAAGGACTTGGGAAAGGTCATGTACACACTGCTCTATTTAAAATGGATAAACAAAGTTCTCTTGTATAGCACATAAAACTCTGCTCGATGTTAACTGCCAGCCTGGATGGGAGGGGGGTTTGTGGGAGAACGGATACATGTGTATGTATGGCTGAGTCCCTTTGCTGTTCACCTGAAACTATCACAACATTGTTAACGGGCTGTACCCCAATACAAAATGCTTTTGGTGTTAATAAAAATAAATTTTTTTAAAAATCAGCCAGGCAGGGAGACTCTCCACCTGGGAAGGAAAGGCAGGTTTCCTGGAAGGCACGTGGCTTTGTTTCACCTCCTCCTAAGGCGGGGTCTCTGTGGGATCATCAGTGCACTTCCCTGCGGATGCCTGAGGATACCTGATTCACCTGCAGACCACGAGCCAGTTCTTTAAACCTTTGTTGTCATTTTAACCAAACACTTAAAAGTAGTCACTTTTTCAGCTACTTCCACAATTTATAATAATAGTCATGGTGGTGACAGTGGTGTAGTAAACATATTGAGTTATTCTGTGCCAAACAGGATACTGTTTCACATGTATTATCTCATTTGTATATATGTCTGAATTCAGAACTTTAGGGGGTTAGCAAGGTAATAAATTGCATATATTATATAGTACGGAACACAATTAGTAGGGTCTGTTAACTTGTAATCAAATACATGTATATACCTGCAGTGAAATGTATGAATATGGTAAATTACATAAAGGCCATACAAGTTGCCCTCAAACATTCCAGATTAGGTTTGTTTGCCAATAAATTCAGATTAGGTAGAGTTTCAGTACCAAAAGATTTAGAGAGAATTCTGGAACTACAGATAAGAAACTGTGAACTTTATAAACATTTCAGAACTTGTGTGCTCAGTCTCTTAAGTCCTTTTGGACATTGTGTGACACCATGAACTGCAGCCTGCCAGACTCCTCTCTCCGTGGGATTCTCCAGGCAAGAATACTGGAGTGGGTTGCCATTTCCTCCTCCAAGGGCTCTTAAAAGACTACAAAATATTAGTACTTCCAGATCATTACTAATCAAGGATTTTTTTTTCCCTCCCACATCTGTATCGAGTTATTTAGCACTATTTATTTAAACACTTCTCTCATTTAATTTTGGTGACTGTTAATCAATTGACCATATATGTATAGGTCCATTTCTGGACTGTCTGTTCTATTCCACTTATTTACATATCCTCATACCAATGTCAACACTATAATTACTGTGGTTTGCCATGAGACCTGAAATCAGGTAACATAAGCCCACATTTGTTTTTGTCTTGAGTCTTCCAGGTTCATTGCATTTTCATACAAATGTTATAATCAACTTGACTTTCCACAAATAATATTCCACAAAAAATTAGCTATTTGTAGACAATATGATACACCTGGACCCCGTAGACCATCATTGATCAAACTAACTCAGTAGCAGGATATAAAGTGAACATGTGGAAGTCATTAGCCTTCTTATAAACAAACAGTAACTAGACATGACAGAACATCCTAGTAACAAAATATTAGAAATAACATTTAATCATAAATGTACAAATGTATATGAGGAAAACTTTAAACAAAATTAAGTTTGGTAAAATGTTCTCTCTCATATTTGGATCAGATATCACCACATCATAAAAATGCCAGTTCTCCCTAGTTTATTGATAGATTTCACTCAGTTCCTCCCCTCCAATTCTAGCTTTTTTGTGAAGACAGACAAGTTGATACATGCTGCTCCATATGAAGTTAACAGAAATACTAAGAAAATTTATGAGGACTAGCCCTCACATACGAAAAATAAACTGTAAAGTCTGTAACTAAAACCGTGGTTAACAGCCTATGAAACTCCAATACATTGGCCACCTGATGCAAAGAGCTGACTCGTTTGAAAAGACCCTGATGCTGGGAAAGATTGAGGGCAGGAGGAGAAGGGGACAAGAGAGGATGAGATGGTTGGATGGCATTACCGACTCGATGGACATGGGTTTGGATGGACTACGGGAGTTGGTGATGGACAGGGAGGCCTGGTGTGCTGTGGTTCATGGGGTCACAAAGAGTCAGACACGACTGAGTGACTGAACTGAACTGAATAGCCCATGAATATACAAGCCCGTGGAACACAAAACAAAAAATCTAGAAGTTGATCCAAGCTCATACGAAATCTTTAAACTGGTATTTCAAGTCACTGAGAGCAAGAAGGAATTTCAATAAATGATGCTACAACTGGCTGGTTGTTTGGAAAAAGTTATATATGGTGTGAAGCATAAAATCTAAGACTGAATTCCCAATGGACCAGTGATTTGAATATAATAAAAGAAGAAATCACACAAGGACTGGAGGAAAACCCGAGTGAATTCATCCTTATCTTGAGTGAGATGAAAGACTTCAACTACGACTGAAAGTCCAGAAGTAGCAAAACAAAAATGGACACATTTGATTGTATATTTTCAGGGCAAAAAATACCATAAACCAAGTCAAAGTCAGGCTGACACAAGTTGCAAAATATATCATAGTTAAAGGTCAATATGTTTATCTATCTTAAAAACTCAAGCGAAGGGGAAAAGGCATGAATAAAGTATATGAAGAGACAACTCATCCAAAAATAAGGCAATGACTCTTACCCATGTCAAATAGTGTTTGACCTTGCTTGTAAGAAACTACATTGAGATTTTATTCCTTGCTTATCAAATTGGAAAAAGTATAACATACTCTTTGGGCAAATGGGCACTCTTACATTGCCTGTGGCTTTTCAAATTTGTACAATTCTCTTAAAGGGCATTTTGGTGATATTTAATAAAACTACAATTGCATTTACTTTTTGACCCAGCATTTACCTTTTATCCTCTGGCTTCAGTGGTTTTTGTTGAGAAGTCAGCTGTTATTTGTGTAATTGTTCACCTTTAGGTAGTGTATTTTTCTCTGGTTGCTTTCAAGATTTCCCTTTAACAGTTTGGATTATGATGTGTCTGTGTGGGTTTTTGTTTATAGTTATTGAATCTTTTTGTGTATCTGAGTCTCTTTGATCTGTGGGCTGATTATTTTATCAGTTCTAAAGAATGCAATACTTATTTTGCTCCCTTCTTTTTCCCTGTTTACTGTAATTTCTATTGACTTGTCAAGTTTACCGATTCCTCCCTTAGCTGTGTTCAGTCTACTGATAAGTCTATCGAAGCATTCTTCATCTCTGAGACCATTTTTTGTTTCTAGCCTTTTCCTTTGGCTCTTTGTTATAGTTTCCATGTCTCTGCTGAAATCCACCATTTACTCATACTGTGCACCTAGCCAACTAGGCTCATTAACATATTTATCGGGTTTTTTTTTTTTTCTGGAAGAGTCCCTAACTGGTAATTTCAACAGCTCTGTCATAACTGTCAAACATTCAATTTTATTAACATTTTGTTTCTTGACAAAGCCATGCTTCCTTGCATGCCTCGTAATTTTGGTGGAATGCAGTATATAATGTTTAAAAATTGAAGGGGCTGAAATAAATTTTATGTCCAGCAAGGGGCAGATCTTTTTTTCCATCAGGATGTTAGCCATGAAGTTTGAGTGCAACTAATCTGTAGCTGAGCTGGGGCTGGTCTCTATGGTTAGATTCAGCTCACCACAGATTAAATTATTTGAAAATGGAAGTATTAGCTGCTCAGTCGTGTGCAAATCTTTGTGACCCCCATGGACTATAGGCCACCAGGCTCTTCTGTCCATGGAATTCTCTAGGCAAGAATACTGGGAGTGGGTTGCCATGCCCGCCTCCAGGGGATCTTCCCGACCCAGGGACTGAAATCCTTGTCTCCTGCATCGCAGGCAGATTCTTTACCGAGTTATTCAAGGGTTGCCTCAAAATATCGTCTTTGATATACTTGGAAACTGTATGCCTGAAGAGCTTAACTCTCCTGATCTCCCCCTGCAGCAGGCCCCATGTTTTACCTCGGGGTTGGGGGTCCTCTCATACAGTTGCTTCTCCCCCAGCTGAAAACTATGAAAAGCAGCACAAGGCCGAAAGCGCCTGTGGCTTTGTTATCCTCTGGTTTGGCCCTCAGATTTCAGCAGGCCCCACAGACGTGTGCCTCAGCTGGTGTATCCTTCAGCTCTCCTGCTTTGCCCCCAGTCTCTCACAAGCACTCCATGAAAGTCTATGGAAGAGAGTTGTGTCTCCCAAGGATTTTAAGAGCCCTTGTCAGGGGCTTCCCTGGTGGCTCAGTGGTACAGAATCCACCTACTAATGCAGGAGACAAGGGTTCGACTCCTGGTCCAGGAAGATCCCACATGCCATGGAGCAACTACGCCTGTGTGCCACAACTATTAAGCCTGTGCTCTAGAGCCTTGGAGCTGCAACTACTGAGCCCACACACCCTAAACCCTATGCTCCACAACAAGGGAAGCCTCTGCCAGAAGCTGCCGCACCACGATGAAGAGTAGCCTCTGCTTGCCGCACCTAGGGAGAAGCCCGCGCAACAGTGAAGATCCAGCACAGCCAAAAATAAGCAGATAAAAATTTTTTTAAAAGGGGCCACGTCAGCTAAATTTCACTGCAAGCTCGGTTGCTCAGTTGTTGTCTTCTTACCTGCGTCTGTGGAAGCTTCCTCTTCTCTGCACTGTCCTGTTCACGGCCATGTCAGAGATGAAGGCAGTTGTCACAACCTCTCTTCTAGGAGGTGCTTTTACTTTTTGGATTCAATAGGTTTGCAACCTTAGCTCTGGCAGGCTCTAAATATTTTGTAGTTTATGCAGATTCTCATTGGTAGGATGGGAGCAGTGTGTTTTTATTAATAGTTTTTTGTTCTTTTTAATATGCCTACTGGTGCATTTTATATAACATCTATGCCATTCATTGTATTTCTATTAGCCAAAGCTATTCTATTTATGGGCTTCCCTGGTGGCTCAGTGGTAAAGAATCCGCCTGCAATGCAGGAGACACGGGTTCAACCCCTGGGTAGGGAAGATCCCTGGGGGAAGGAAATGGCAACCCACTCCAGTATTCTTGCCCGGAAAATCCCATAGACCGAGGAGCCTGGGTTCATGGGGTTTGAGAAGAGTCGGACACGACTGAGCGACTAAAACAACACTCTATTCATATGAGTGAGCTGCAGATGGCCTACCCCTTTAGAACGCATTTCTAATGCAAAAGGACATCTTCTTATATAACCCATTTAGGTTTTTTGGTACTACAGAACTTGATGTAGAAAAGATGAGAGAATCTGCCATTTCTTAATGACTCTCATTTAAGCAGCAATTTGACTTAAGGCAAAAAATGGCCTCTGCAGAATCTATTATGCTAGATTTTAGCAGTCTTTTCACATATTCAGAGGAAAGCTGTAGGCTTATTCCAAGAACACAAGTATAGAAATAGATCTACCAGATCTGAAATACTTTAAGAAGTCAATGATCTGGAATTTTCTTTATCAACATCTTTCCTATTGCCTATAAGTCATCCTGTCATTCTAAAAAGGCATGCATTCATAAGTTATTTATCAAGTGTTTCGAGTAACACATAGTTTGCACATCAAAAAGGTATGTGAAAAGCACACAGCAGGTATGCAGTCCACTTGCCCGGCTGGCTCACATGTTAATAGAGGAAACCCAAAAGGCTATAATACAGTATGTTTTTTCCTCCAAAAAAGTCGAATTTATTATTTCACATCAACATTATGGAAGTTAAAGAGAACAATCAAGTTGTTTCATGGACTGGCAGGTGACTTATTAATTCCCTTTCATTTCCAAACCTCATCAGTCACTACGTTTGTGAGGCAAATCAGTCAAATACTTGAAATCTAGATGAATTTTAAGATCTTCAATCTGTCCTGTTGAATATTCACAGTATTGACATAAATAAATCCCTTCAGATAAATGTTTGCAATATTCCAGCATACTTGAGAAGCCTTTCCCACAGTCATCACAAACATAGGGGAAAATTTTACTGTGTTCAGTAGCAACATGTCTGTTACCATTTGTATGAAGTCTACTCCAAAGTTTTTACATTTGTCAAATGTGATTTTGCTTAAGAGGCTATGCTGTCCACGTTCTCCATTGTTATACTTACCACTTAACTCTATTAATTTACATGCATGCTCATTTCCCACATGGCTTTGCAAGTCTTCTGGATCACTCATTTCACGTTCACAGGACTGACACAAATATTGTTCACCACAGCTGCTCCTGGAAATGTAGGTAGAGTTCACTACTTGAGGAGAACTGTATGTCATATTGCTCACACCAATAAAGGTGATCACTAAAATGGGTGTCTGCAATGCGCTGGCGGAAGTTCTCAAAAATTACTGTCTATCATCACAGTATTTATAAATGTAGGATCCTCTTCATGCAGTTTGGCATGTTCGATCAGAAGCATGCTGGTAGAGAAACTCTCTTTGCATACTAGACACACGTTTGAACCAGTACACCTGTGCTTCAAGATCATACGCCTGCTTTAAATCAGAATATTTTCTGTTGAACTCACAAAGTTCACATTTATAGAGGCTACTGTTGCTAGCTCTCAGTAAAGGCCATTTCTGCTGAGCATTCACATTCAAAGCTTGGCTCTTGTCAGCAATTCTGCAAAGTTTTGCTGGTAGCTCTTCATCAGCCACCAGCTGATGGACTTGGAGACTCTCAGAGGAATGGTTTCCTGTCTCTATATCCCAGTCTTCAGAAATTGCATGCACTTCTGTGGCAACTGGAACATCTTCAGCAGTGTGAACTTTTACGGGGCTCTCTTCTTGGGTTTGCTGGTGGGCTGATTCAGGGGAGTCACAGTCTTTCATCACAAATTTCAATATCAGCAGATTTTTCTGTAGGAAAGGCAGTGTGGTCTAGAATTTTAAGTACAGGACTGGGAACCAGGTAGTTTTAATTTCTGTTTCTGGCCTAGATTCCACCTGTAAATTTTGGCAATTCATTCGATGTCTCTGTATCAGAATCAAAGATTTTGTTGTCAAAATATTTTAAGTCTGGTTGTCTCACAGAACACACACTGTAACAATGATCAGAAAAAATTCCATTCAATCCATCTGCAATTTTGCTTATTCCAGAGGAATCTGAATAACGAGAAGGATGTACAGTCTTCCTTTTCCTTTTTTTAGGATATTCGTTCATATTTTTTTAATTTGGTGTAATTTTTAATACTGGAGTGAGGAGAATTACAGGGAAGTTTTCATGGATGGTGAAATATGCCAGTCCCCAGGGCCGCCTGGCCAGGCCAGGCGCAGCTGCGAGGCAGTGGCCAAGATGCCCGAGCGCGGGCAGAGGGGCGGCACCGCTCAGGTTGGCGTTCCACTGGGCCTTATAATACAGTATTTTAAAGAACATCAAGTTTCTTTTTTAGAACTTCTAGCATTTTCCAGCTAGGAAGAATTCAAGTCCTAAACAAATGCAAGGTAATAAAACAGACATTATACTGACTGAAAAACGTTGGTCTCAGAGAAAAAGAAAGCAGACTGTTCAAATCGTGTATGCACACATGTTTATGGAATCATGCTTATTGGGTACCTCAGGTAGGCTGGTCCATAAGACTTGATTTAAAGGTGGGGGTGGGGAAGACTGGGCTTCCCAGGTGGCACTAGTGGTAAAGAACCCACCTGCCAACGAAGGAGACATAAGAGACATGGATTCAATCCCTGGGTCAGAAAGATCCCCTGGAGGAGGGCATGGCAACCCATTCCAGTATTCCTGCCTGGAGAATGCCATGGACAGAGGAGCCCGGTAGGCTACAGTCTATAGGGTCACATAGAGACATGACTGAGCAACTTAGCATGCACGCATGTGGGGAGGACTTACACATCTATATTATAGCTAGTTGGTGCTGCAGGACACTGCTTTTTAAAATATTTTTATTTATATTTTGGCTGTGCCAGGTCTTAGTTGCAGCATGTGAGCTCTCTTAGCTGCGGCATGTGGGATCTAGTTCCCTGACCAGGAAGCAAACCCGGGGCCCCTGCATTGGGAATGTGGAGTCTCAGCCACTGGACCACCAGGGAAGTCTCACACAGTCCACTGCTTTTTAAAATATTTTGCTCGCCAGTGGCTTGGGATGAGGAAAGTGGGTGAGACACTGGAGATGGACACAAAGATGCGCACCTAGCGTGAGTAGTGAGATACGATCAGTTGAAGGAAAAGGTGGCAAACAAGGAAAAGCCACTGTTGGAAGAGGGCAAAGGAGCAGAAAAAGCTTTTTGGAAAGAAAGCAGAGACACCAAGAGTTAAAAACGGCAAGGAGAGATAGATATATTTTGGTAAAAATGTAGGGATGAACTAGTGGATATAGCTGTATGTATGTTCGGCTACACCCCACAGCTCTGCAAGTTTTGTAGTTGCCTAGCCTTGAGACTGAAAAAGAACCCAGAGATAGCGACAGAGACATCAATGGCTTAACAGATGGGAGGTCTTACATACCTCAAGCAGGTCCTGGAGAATACACATGCAACAGACTGTGGGCAAGACATGGGAGCAGTCTTCGCTACCTGGAGGGAAAAGAAGGCTACTGTTTATACAGAGAATCGACATCAGGTTGGCTCATCAGCTACCAGGGAAACCAGCAGCTGAGGCATGTCCCTCATCGCCCCTTGGGTTAATGACCATCACAAGAGTAGATACTGCCCTTTAATAAAGTAGCAGGTGGAGCCCTTCTGGCCTAAGGGGCAAGCACGTTTATGAGAACAGGGCACAGGTGGAGCAGGGGCTGGTTAAACAGGGGGTTCAAAGAGCAAGAGAATAGCCATCTTGTGTGGCCCGATCATACACTCCTTCCCTACCTACCCTGAATAACCCTTACAGTCATAGGGGTCCTATGGGGGTTCTGATGACACACACAGCTGTTCTAGACTCCAAACACTGTTTTTTTTGCATTGCCTGAGGACTCAGGCAGGCCTTTTGTAATATCTTCCACCTGTTGTAACGCATTGCAGATGACACAGGAACAATGACTGTTATCACGCTCTATCACTGCCTTGCCCCCTTCTGCAGCTCAAGTCAGAAGCCCAAGGTATTCTTACTATTTTACCATTGCCACAGGTCCCCAGCCAAGCCCTCCTGGGTAACTGAACAAGTCCAATTCACAAACCTGCTCATAAGTCCACGTCCCTGAAGCCTGTGTCTGTAATTGTTTAGGGGTGATGGGTTGGGTGTATGCTTGTCTTTTGTAGCTAACCCTGGTCCTTGTATTTTGTCTATATGAAGCCCACCCCTTACAATGAGATGAACCATGAGGATGGGGCTGCTACTTTTTAAGCTGGAAAAAGACTGAGGTTAACAGAATATCAATATAATGAAAGAGAAAGCTAGCTCTCCCAGTAGACACCTGTCACAGGTCCCCACATGCTAGTGGACGGCCACCGTGGCATCACCCCCGCAGCTTTCTGTTCCCCATCCTAACGTCCTTATTTCCTGGTGCCTTGGCGTTCCCCAAGAACGCTGAGTTTCCTCAGCCTCTCAGCTGGCTTGGCAATTGTTGGGCTGCACCCCTCAGGCCCGCAAGCCTTGTAATTGCCCAACCTCAAGACTGAAGAAAGAGCTCAGAAACAGTGACCCAGACATAAATGGCTTCATAGGTTGGGAGTCTCACCCATCTGAAGCAGGGTCCTGGAGTGACACACGACCATGTGTGGCGGAGTGTGAGCGGGGCACAGCCGCCATCTTTGCCACGGCTGATGCGGGGGCGGAGCCTACCCTTTATAGGGGCAGTGACGTCAGTGATTGGCTCATCGGCGACCAGGGAAACCAGCAACTGAGGCACTTCCCTCCTTGCTCCTTGGGTTAAAGAGCATCAGGAGAGGTTTTCCTTTAATAAAGTAGCAGGTGGAGCCATTCTGGCCTAAGAGGCAGGGGGCCAGCACATTCATGTGAGTAAGGTATAGGTAAAGCAGAGGCTCAGAGTACAAGGGAACAGCCATCTTGAGTGGTCTGACTATACAGTATATAACTAAGGTCCCTGCACTGCAGGCTGTCCCTGCCCCGAGAGTGGAGAGTTTTGATGACTTCTAAGACTCAAGAGTTAGAGAGGAGATGGCAGGTAGTCAGATTCCAGTTCAGTCTTTCCACCAAAGACGGCTTCAGCCAATCTTCCCTCTCTGCCTCAAATTACCTAGGTGCACATACAACTGCCTCCGCAAATACTAATCTCTCTCCATTATCCAGATTCGCCATATTTCTCCCATGAGCATGACTTTTATCCTATCTGTGAAATACTGTGCTCAGTCACTCAGTCATGTCTGACTCTTTGCGATCCCGTGGACTGTAGCCCGCTTGGCTCCTCAGTCCATGAGAATTTCCCAGGCAAGAATACTGGTGTGGGTTGCCATTTCCTACTCCAGGCGATCTGTGAAATAATAGCTTGAGTCTATCATGTAAAGCAGCATTTGATTCTTTCTTGATCTTACTTACAATATAAGGACAATTTAATCAACCGGGAATGGGTCTACTACAGTAGTTCTCAAACTCGAGTATACATTACAGTCGCCTGGAAGGTTTGTTAAACAACGGCTTGCTGGACCTCATCCCAGAATTTCTAATCCAGTGGTTCTGTGGAAGGAACAGAATTTACATGTCTAATAAGTCCCCGGGTGAGGCTGCTGCTGTTTCCAGAATCATTTGCTCTGTTATAGTCACCTGGGATGAATGATGATTCTAGCTGTTCCCCCACCACCATGCTTCTCTTTGATAAAAGGAAAAGGAAAGAGCATCTCAGTTCACACTGATAATAAAAAAGTTACATTCAAAATGTTGTACAACTGATGACAACTCACCAGTGTGCTGACACCAGGCTTGAGAACAACTTTAAACTATTGACCAAAGGAAGGGTCCTGATTACTTACCACAGAGGCAAAATGCTGTCAGCTGGGCAGAACGCCAGGATTAGTATCTTTCTAAGAGTCAGCTAGATCCTTTTAAAGAGGACTTCTTGAAAATTAAATGTTTCTTTAAATAGAGCTATGACAAGCACTCACTCATCCCTGTATTTTTTTCTGATCGATGCAATGATGAAGCCTATTTTAATAAGATATGATTTTATAAGTTTTTTGGCATCAAGTTACTTGTGTTTGATGAGATAATTCATTTCTTATCCTTGTCATATGCATAATACTTAATTTCTTCACCCAAGGAACAGTTCAGTTCAGTTCAGTCTCTCAGTCATGTCCGACTCTTTGTGACCCCATGAACTGCATACACCAGGCCTCCCTGTCCATCACTAACTCGTGGAGTTTACCCAAACCCATGTCCATTGAGTTGGTGATGCCATCTAACCATCTCATCCTCTGTCGTCCCCTTTTCCTCCTGCCCTCAGTCTTTCCCAGCATCAAGGTCTTTTCAAATGAGTCAGCTCTTTGCATCGGGTGGCCAAAGTATTGGAGTTTTAGCTTCAACATCAGTCCTTCCAATGAACACCCAGGACTGATCTCCTTTAGGATGGACTGGTTGGATCTCCTTGCAGTCCGAGGGACTGTCAAGAGTCTTCTCCAATGCCACAGTTCAAAAGCATCAATTCTTTGGCGCTCAGCTTTCTTTATAGTCCAACTCTCACATCCATACATGACCACTGGAACAATTGATCAATAAATATTTGTTGAATGAATATTCAGCATCATAAAACTGAGTATAATTCTTGCATTGTCCTGTTGGCTGCATAAGGATAATAGACATGGTGCTAAAAACTCAAGTTGTGAAGATGAGGGTCACAAAGGGAGAGATGTTCAGAAGAAAGATGTAGTCGGGAGACGTGCTGTTTTACTGAGGAACTTTCATGCAAAAACCTCTGCCCATGACAGTAGATTATGTAGATTACTGTCTGCACCAGGATGTGCAGCTGGGGTTCACATGGGACTGGGACCCAGCCTGCATTCTGTTCATCTGCTCATTAAGCCACATACCCGAGCATGGGGCTGCCACCATTGAAGGAAAGAATAGGTTGCCTAATCTCAAAGATGCATGCTCAGTTGCTTGGCCATGTCTGAATTGCTGTGACACTTTGGACAATAGCCCATCAGGCTCCTCTGTCCACTGGATTTTCCAGGCAAGAATACTGGAGTGGGTTGCCATTTCCTCCTCCAGGAGATCTTCCCGACCCAGGGATTGAATCTGAGTCTCCTGTGTCTTCAGCATTGTAGGCAGATTCTTCACCTGCTGAGCCATCAGGGAAGCCCCTGATACCGATCAACTGTTGGCAGCCCAGTTTCCCTGTGTCTGGATTTTTCTCCAGCGGTCATAATTAGTCATTGGTCATCTTGAAAATGTTGGTGGGTACATAGCATTACTAATTGTTTCACATGAACAATTCATGCATGGAACCCCATGGTGGACCTCCAAAAATTCTTTCTTGCCATGATCCCATAAGCAGAGGATTGGACTCTTTTCTGTGAATACTGATGGACAGCTTTACTTTGTGGATTCAGGGATTCTGGGAAGGCCTGATAAATGATTCCCAGAGGAATCTTACCCTATTTAACAACTAGAGCTTGACATTCCAATTTAATTTGATCATCTTAGCTCAAGGCATGTTGAAATGAAACAAGTAATTAAGAATTATTCTGCTGTCAGTGTATGGCTTTTAGCACCCTGTGGTTATGTATGTCACAGTACTGAGCAGAAGACATTATGGATTTACTTGGCTGGGCCATTTCCCTTATCCTAGGCTCTCTGGGTCTTGTCTCAGTTTTGGTCATCTCATTTTCCCCAGTACTTCCTACAGTCTCTGTTACATAGTAGGCCCTCAGCAGATGTTTATTGAATAAATGAATCACCAACAATCCTATCACATTCTTGTTCAGTTAATTCAGAAAAATTAAGATTCTATATTTATAATCTCAAAAATTTATTCTTAAGGTACACTAAAGAAGATTTTTATTTCTTATTTTCTGATCTAGATGGTAAACCGAAATTAGTTCTTCACATCTTTAGATTTACAGATGTCTTATCATTTGGAATAAAAATCACTTCACAGAAAATGGTTTGTCATTACCATCCGCTTCTTTCATTTGACTCTGTGTTCAATTTTCAAATGAGCTTTAAGATTCTATTCTAGTACATATTATTTTCATTGCTTTTCTTTATATTTTGAACATCTGCTCTGGCACTATCCATTAGAGCATATCCTCCTCTTACATGGACCAATGGCTAGCAATGGCTGTTCACCAAGAACTACATTTCCCAGCCCTCATTGGGTCAACTTGTGGTCATGTGACTAGTCCACACCAATAAAATGTGATCAGAAATGATGTCTTCTTCTAGGCCAATATAAAAAAGTATACTTCCTCCATACTCCTTTCTCCTTTTGCTGGTGGTCATAGAGCAACAATGAGGCTTGTAATCTTTACTGTACAATGGATTCCTTTGACACACATTAGAAGCCTCTGAATCCCTTTGCAGAATGTTTGTTAAATGTATACAAATCTAGAATTATAAAGGAAACAAACTGTATTAAATAAAATTATCAGAATATTTAGAAAATCAGTAATACATAATATATCTGAGTATATTCATTATCTATTGCTTTGTAACAAATTACCATAAAACAACATTTTTTTCATGGTTTCTGTGGGTCAGGAGCAGCTGAACTGGGCAGTTCTGGTCCAGAGTCTTTGAAAAGGCTACATTCAAGGTGACAATTAGGGATGCAACCATCTGGAAGCTTGACTGGGGAAAAGATCCACTGCTAAGCGTGTTCAAACGGCTGTTGGCAGGCTTCAGTCCTTTGTCACATCCACCCCTCCACAGAGTTCTCATGTCATGGCAGCATGACCTCCCCAAGAGCAAATGCTCAAAGAGAGGGCACAGAATCGATTGAAATGTTATGGCCTAATCTCAGAAATGACATAGAATCACTTTCACCAGACTCTATTCACTAGAAGAGTATTACACAAAGGTGTGAATGCCAGGAACCTGGGGGCCATGCAAAAGCCTGCATACCACAATGAAGTTTTTGTTTTTGTTTTGTATTAAAATACAAGATCTAGAGGAAAGTCTAATAACCACTGTAATTTTGAAAGTGTGCTGAGTATAAGTGATTCTTTGAAAGTTTGGCAAAAACAGTGATGATAAAAAAAAATAACAAACCTGTGATTTATTTGTTACAAAGATGCAAGTACTGATAATGCTTTCTGTGGTTCTTGCCTATATTCATAATTAAAGGAAATGACAAATTTTGGTTTGAAGTTAACAGTGATGTAACTTTTCCCTTGCAAATATATGGGCAGCCCTGAATCCTTTGGAGGTTAGCGGACTCTTGAATTCTAGCCAAAGGCCCCATGAGATTGGAGAGCCACAGATAGCTTAGCACCCCGAATCACTACTTGAAGAAATAGTTAACAAAACATTAGAATGGCCTTGATCTGTTGAAAGAGAGAAAGCCTCTAATGTGTGTGAGCCATTATATATTTTAGAGTCTACCTGTTATTAATACTATTTGTTGTTTAGTCCCTAAGTTGTGTCCAACTCTTTTGCGACCCTGTAGACTGTAGCCCACCAGGGGCCTCTGTCACAGGGTTTCCCAGGCAAGAATCAGGAGTGGGTTGCCATTTCCTTCTCCAGGGGATCTTCCCAACCCAGGGATCAAACCTGTGTCTCCTGCATTGACAGGTGGATTCTTTTTTTTTTTTCCATGTATTTTTATTAGTTGGAGGCTAATTACTTTACAATATTGTAGTGGTTTTTGCCATACATTGACATGAATCAGCCATGGATTTACATGTGTTCCCCATCCTGATCCCGCCTCCCACCTCCCTCCCCATCCCATCCCTCTGGGTCTTCCCAGTGCACCAGCCCTGAGCACTTGTCTCATGCATCCAACCTGGGCTGGTGGTCTGTTTCACCCTTGATAGTTTACCAATGAGCCACTCTCTCTCTCTCTTTTTAGTCGCTCAGTTGTGTCTGACTGTTTGCCATGGACTGTAGCCCGCCAGGCTCCTCTGTCCATGGGATCCTCCAGGCAAGAATACTGGAATGGGTTGCCATTTCCTTCTCCAGGGGATCTTCCCGACCCAGGAATTGAACCTGGGTCTCTTGCATTGCAGGCAGATTCTTTACTGACTAAGTTATGAGGGAAGCCCCAGTGAGCCATTAGGAAAGTCCATTTGTTACTATATAGCCTATCCTAAACTCCCTAATACATTTGCCAATTAATTACAATATTATTTCTACTTTATTTTGTCCTTCAACATACACTTTTGAGTAAAATTTTAACTTACCTTTGTGTTAAATTCCATAAATTTATCTGCTATTGTAGAGCATTCATCTCATTCCACTATCATCTAATTCACTAACTTAATATGTACATGTAATAAAGACATGTAGAGACTAAATTATATTATTCCAGTGACTTTTATTTTTTTCCTCCAGCTTTCAGTCTTATACACCAGATGGTTGCCAGCAGGATCCCTATGAGTAACTTGTAAATAATCAATAATAATCAATATTTTTATGACTCATGCTCCTAAGAGATATTTAATCACATTAATGAACTTGTTTTCAAACAATGAGCATCTCATCACAGGGACAACGGATCATCCCAGATACCCTTGGCAGAAATATCTCCCTGGGATAAGTAATGGAGACTGAAAGACTGAATGTATCTAGGTAAAGCTGCTGGATGGGTTTGTGTTGAAAGAAATTAAGCTAGTTATAGTACAAGGTTGAAGGGGTTTTATTGTCACCGACATTAAAAAAAAATGGTACAACCACTAAGAAAACAAAGTTAGGTCTGTGATTTTACAACTTCTAAAATTGAATTTTAAAAATGAGCCGGTGGTGTTAATTTCAACCTAACTAGCCAGATCCTATATGACAAAATGAATTTTGAAAATAATTGTCTTGCAAAAGATCAAGCCATTTTTAGGCATATATATCATGGTTGGTTGGAATTCAGTATAAAGATTCCTTTTAAATGGAAGTGAATCATGTAACATTTATAGTTTTCTCACTGAACTATATAGTACTCCCCTTCACTGTTCAAGAGAAGATTCATTAAGCAAAAACAGCACTACAGGGCATGCCAGGAAAAAAAAGAAAACAACAATTCTCTCTAGAAGCAAATATGCCCCTAGTAGTAATTTAGAACTAGATTGATCAAAATGGTGATTTACTAATGAATATTTCGTTTTCCTCTATTAAAGTATAATTTTTGACCATGATTTATAAGAACAACATACGTGCTCGCTTCAGCCGCACATATACTAAAACTGGAACGATACAGAGAAGATTAGCATGGTCCCTGCGCAAGGATGACATGCAAATTCGTGAAGCATTCCATATTTTTTAAAGAAAAAAAAAATAAGAACTACATACAAAAAAAATCTTTTCTTAAGTTAGTTCTTAGCTCCTCATTATCTTATGCAACTTAAGCAAAACTAAATGGTCTAAATTGAAGACAAATTTGTATTCTGATAGCAGTGCTTATTGTAAAAGCTTTAGAATATACAGAAAAGCTTGTTGCAACTAGAGAAAGCCCATACATAGCAACGAAGACCCAGTGCAGCCAAAAATACATAAATAAAATAAATTAAAAAAAGAAACAATGTTGTGCTACATTGAAATTAGTTACAGAATGATTATATATATATATTCTCAAATAATTTTATTTAGTTTATTATAAAATTCTAATGCAGTTTTATGAAAAGCTATAGGATGGAGTTAAACTGTTGGGTCTTGGATAATGTTTATAAAACATCTAAAGTAACACTCAGGGTAAAATTATTATGACCCTGTAAAGTTTATATAGCTTATATTGGAAAGAGCAAGCGATCTGCCAAGATGGCCAGAACTTTTCTTATGACCTGGATTTATCTCACAACTCCCAGTAACTTTAAAACCTAGATGAATATTTACTCACCTGACATTTGCTCTTTACTTCCTTTCAGTTTCATGGGGCAAAAATCAGGTATTTTCATAAACAAGGCATAGCCTAAGGTTTGGAGGAAGAGAAGATTCAGGTGTGGCACTGATAATTTATTTTCTGTCTTGATGAAAAATGTGCTGAATAACAGAATAAAATATGGCATCACAATTCATCTAGTTGACTTTATCTACTTTTCAAAATTCAATCATTTTTTTTACATTGACACAATCATTTATCTCTGAAAAGTTGGAGGGCATATGCCTTCCCTGCAGGCAATTTATATATTTATAACTGAGCCATCTTCTCAGAGAGATTGTTTAATTCTGCTTCCTCTTCCACACCTCTCATCCCATTGTATACACCCTTAGTGTCTCATTTTTCTAATGCTTTAAACATTTAATTTCCAGTTAATATGCACCTTAAATTCATCCTTGAGCTGTCTAGGCTTGAATGCAGATATCACTACCCTATAGTCCCCTTGACACAATGAATTCACAATTTCTGTGCATTTTGTTACCCGCCCCCTCTTGGTTTTTCTTAAGGCATAATAAATATACTAGCCTGAAACCCTCAAATAGATTTTCATTTCACATTTATCCTTTTGCACAGACTGGTGCAGCATATTACTGTGGCCCAGATCTGGGAACTACTTAGCCTCCCCTAATGCGTGTAGTTTTGTGGTACATGTGATGCGTGGTCCATGTTAGAGTTAGAGCTGGATAATTCCAACAATGTCATTGCTGAGAAAGTACCGCAGGGCAGGGAGAAGTGGTAATGTTATTACTTATCTTGTGCTTTAAATGCATAAACACAAAAGGATATTTGAAGACAGAAAACATTAACACTTAAAATTACAGTTCTACTTAAGATAGAAATAGATTATGCATCCGGAGAAGGCAATGGCAACCCACTCCAGTGTTCTTGCCTGCAGAATCCCAGGGACGTGGGAGCCTGGTGGGCTGCCATCTATGGGGTCGCACAGAGTCGGACACGACTGAAGCGACTTAGCAGCAGCAGCAGCATATTATGCATCATTTATCTATCAAGACCATTTAATCATTACTTGGACACTGAAATTTCTTTAAAAATTTATTTTATTTATTTGGCTGCATCAGGTCTTAGTTGCAGCATGTAGGATCTTTGTTGCAGCATGCAGGATCTTTAGTTGTGGCATATGAACTCTTATTTGTGGCATGTGGGGTCTAGTTCTTTGACTAGGGATCAGATCTTGGCCCCTGCATTGGGAGTGCAGAGTCTTAGCCACTGGACCACCAGAAAAGTCCCTTAAATTTCCAAATTTGTTTACTTTGGGGTAATAAGAGAACAGTTCAGATAAATATATATGCATGTGTACACAAGCTAGACTATGTATCCTTACTTAGAATAAGATATATGGGAACTATCAACCAAGTTGCATATACAAGGAACAGCACAAGGTCAGGTTGATCTAATGTTACTTCTGCTAAAAGTATTTACATGGTTAAAAACTGCTGTAAAAAGATGGTAGTCTTTAGAGCCAGATGGACATTTGATAAAATTTAGTTGAAATGTGACTTTGGCAAGATACTCTACTTCTGCAAGGTTCAATTTCCTTATTGTTAAAACTGGGGCTATTTATTGAATGTTATATAATCAGTTCTGTTATAATGAAACATGTGTGTTCATAAAAATTCATGTGCTAGGGCCCAGAAATCAACATACTCATGTACAGTCAGTTAATCTGTGACAAAAGAGGTAAGAATATACAATTGAGAAAAGACGATCTCTTTAGCAAGCAATGCTGGGAAAATTGGACAGCTGCATGCAAATCAATGAGGTTAGAACACTCCCTCACATTATACACAAAAATAAACTCAAAATGGCTTAAAGGCTTAAATATAGGTCATGAATGACACCATGTGACACTTGCCTGGTGGTAGAGTGGCTAAGACTCTATGCTCTCAATGCAGGGGGCCCAGGTTGGATCCCTGGTCAGGGAAATAAGATTCCACACATCACAACTAAGATTCTACATGCTGCAACTAAGACTCAGCACAGCCAAACAAATAAATATTAAAAATAAAAAAGACATACTATAAAACTCCTAGAAGAGAATATAGGCAAAACTTACCCTGACATAAATCATAGCCTTGTTTTCTTAGGTCACTCTCCCAAGGCATAAAGAAGTGAAAGCAAGAGAAGAGAGTAACAGAGGATGAGATGGTTGGATGGCATCACTGACTCAGTGGACATGAGTTTGAGCAAACTCTTGGAGACAGTGAAGGACAGGGAAGCCTGGTGTGCTGCAGTTCATGGGGTTGCAGAGAGTCGGACACGACTTAGAGATTGATCAACAACAACCTATAATGAAAAAGAAACTGAAAAAGAATGTATATATATAAATGTAGCCACATATATATACATATATGTATATATGATTGAATTACTTTGCTGCACATCTGAAACTAACACAACCTTGTAAGTCAACTACACTTCAATTAAATTTTTTTTTAAAAAGTAATGTGCTAGGCAAAATCACAATAAAAATCACAGGGCTTTTGGCAAAAATAGGCTTAGGATATAATACTCAAAAACTTCATCAGTTACACATGAAAAAAAATAGGAACCTAGCAAATATGGTAGCAGAGTTTCATACATGTTAAGTGGCTAAGAAACACATAAATAATAAAATAATATTTTATTTGAAAAATACCTGAAGTTTACTTGTAGAAAGGGGTATCAAGAAAGTTGTGAGCTGTTGTGAAGAGGTAGAAGGAGCATAATCTGAAATCAGAAGGAAAGTTGTAACATGAACAGAGGATGAATGTGAGTTGAAATAGCTGGTAGATGCTGGAGTTGCTTAAGTTTCAGAATTCCCATTCAGTTCAGTTCAGAGGGGTATTAATTATTGCACTCATAGAGTGTTTCTTGCAGACCGAATGGCACAGAGGCACATTGTCCTTGTCTTCTTGAATTCACACACTTAAGCACATGCTTCTCTTGGCCTGGAAGACAACCTCCAAAATGGTCTCCAACGACCTCCACTTCCTGGTATTCATGCCTTTGTATAGTCTGCTTTCACACTGCACCAGGATTAGGTCTGGATGGCCAATAAAATACAGTAGAGTGATGGTGTGTCACTTCTCATGACCTTTCTTTTTGTCTCAAAACATGTATATTATCTATGGTGAAACAGATCACCAGCCCAGGTTGGATGCATGAGACATGTGCTCGGGCCTGGTGCACTGGGAAGACCCAGAGGGATCGGGTGGAGAGGGAGGTGGGAGGGGGGATCGGGATGGGGAATACATGTAAATCCATGGCTGATTCATGTCAATGTATGACAAAAGCCACTACAATATTGTAAAGTAATTAGCCTCCAATAAAAATAAATGAAAAAAAAATATAGTAGAGTGATGGTGTGTCACTTCTGAGATTAGCTTATAAAGGTAACAACTTCTGTCTTGGGCTCCTGTTTCTCCCATTATTAACTAGGGGAAGCCAGCTGTAGCATGAGGACACTGAGGCATCCCGTGCAGACGTCCATGTGATTGGGAACTGAGGTCTCCTGCCAACGTCCACATGAGTGATTGTAGAGTGAATCTTCAGACTTCAGATGTTTGCAGTCTCAGCTGACAACTTTACTGCAACTTCATGAGACCCTGAGCCAGAATCATGCAGATAACCCCTCTAGATTCCCGACCCACAGACACTGTGAAATTATTGTTTAAAGCTGCTAAGTTTTGTTATACAGTTCAGTTCAGTCGCTCAGTCGTGTCCAACTCTTTGAGACCCCATGAATCGCAGCACGCCAGGCCTCCCTGTCCATCACCAACTCCCGGAGTTAACTCAAACTCATGCCCATCGAGTCGGTGATGCCATCCAACCATCTCATCCTCTGTCGTCCCCTTCTCCTCCTGCCCCCAATCCCTCCCAGCATCAGGGTCTTTTCAAATGAGTCAACCCTTTGCATGAGGTGGCCAAAGTATTGGAGTTTCAGCTTCAGCATCAGTCCTTCCAATGAGCACCCAGGACAGATCTCCTTTAGGATGGACTGGTTGGATCTCCTTGCAGTCCAAGAGACTCTCAAGAGTCTTCTCCAACACCACAGTTCAAAAGCATCAATTCTTCGGTGCTCAGCTTTCTTCACAGTCCAACTCTCACATCCATATATGACCACTGGAAAAACCATAGCCTTGACTAGACAGACCTTTGTTGGCAAAGTAACGTCTCTGCTTTTTAATACGCTATCTAGGTTGGTCATAACTTTCCTTCCAAGGATAAGTGTCTTTTAATTTCATGGCTGCAATCACCATCTGCAGTGATTTTGGAGCCCCCCAAAATAAAGTCTAACACTGTTTCCCCATCTATTTCCCATGAAGTGACGGGACCAGATTCCATGATCTTAGTTTTCTGAATGTTGAGCTTTAAGCCAACTTTTTCACTCTCCTCTTTCACTTTCATCAAGAGGCTTTTTAGTTCCTCTTCACTTTCTGCCATAAGGGTGGTGTCATCTGCATATCTGAGGTTATTGATATTTCTCCCTGCAATCTTGATTCCAGCTTGTCCTTCTTCCAGCCCAGCGTTTCTCATGATGTACTCTGCATATAAGTTAAATAAGCAGAGTGACAATATACAGCCTTGACGTACTCCTTTTCCTATTTGGAACCAGTCTGTTGTTCCATGTCCAGTTCTAACTGTTGCTTCCTGCAGTAACAGAGAAACTACTACATTTGATTTCATTTGTCTTCTACCTCCCTGGTTGTTTTTTTCTCAATCTCCTTATTGGTTCCTCCTCCTCTTTTAACAAATGTATAAATGTTGAAATTCTCTGGAGTAGAAAAGATCTCTTTCTGTTTCTGGAATGGAAACAATGGTAGTGTACATAATTAATTAAGAGGAAGGTGGTTCAAGGTGAGAATAAATAGATAAGTGCAGGTCGTGGTACATAAGTGGTTATGGATATATAGTGGATAAGCTACATAAGTAGTTTGGATTTCAATCCAGCTGCAGTGGAAGGTTAAGATTGTAATCAGAGATACGGCATGATTTATTTGAAAGAGATCATTCAAGCGGCTCTCTCTGAGAAATGGATTGACAGTGGGCAGGGAGACCAGCTAGGAGGCTGTTTTAGTAGTTTAGGTGAGGTAACAATGATCATTGTGAGAAAAGGAAAATGCAAATAATTGTAAATGTATTTTTGAAATGGGTTGACAGGTCTCAGCTGATTTATTGGATTAGAAATTTAGGGAAAGAAGAAACAGTGTTGCTCCCTAGGTTTTGACCTTAATTCACTGGATTTTGATAGTTATAATAGTTGGGAAGATTGGAGAGAATAATAGGGAAGGAAAGAATAAACAGGTTGGGAGAAAGAAAGGAAATTAGAATTTTTTTTTTTCTAGCACTTTTATTTATTTATTTATTCAGCTGCACCGGGTCTTAGTTTCAGCATGCAGGGATCTATTTCCCCCACCAGGGACAAATCCAGGCCTCCTGCATTGGGAGCATGGAGTCTTAGCCACTGGATCACCAGGGAAGTCCCAGGAATTCCATTCTTAATATTAGGTTTGAGATGTGTGTGAAACCTCCAAGAAGAAAGACAAGGTATGAAGTCAAATATGTGCAGGTCTGTGGTTCAAAAGAGAATTCCAGCTTTGAGATAAAGTACAAAGATGATACTTAAAATCACAGGATGACAGATATAGAGAGACAAGAGATGACCCAGGATTGAACCCCAAAGAATTTCAACAAAGAGCGCTCTACTCCTCCTATACCTCTCTCAAGGAAGAAATGGTTTTTGGTGATAAATCTAAATCATAATTCCATTACCTCACTTTAGGTGGCCTTTCCTCTCTGCTCTTTAATAGCTAGATTAAATAGCCAGCTGGCATAATTTGTGGGCAAAGATTTCTTATGAAAACTTTGAAAGTATTACATATTCCATTCATTGCAATAATCATTGTGAGAAAGATGCACATTAATCTTGGTGGGACTTAAGAACAATGGTTAACAGTCATATTTTGATATTTCAATTTTTTTGAAATGAATATTAAGGAATAATAGCATAATAAATAATTATTGAATATATAATTTTGGTAATTTTAAATCTCGGGGGAAAAAACAACTTCCATGTTCGCAGCAGGCAAAAAGAGGATAGAAAGAGCAGAGGGGAAAAAAACCCAGTCAACTTGTGCTCACCAGTAGGAAGTGAAACAGATTTGGCGAGGGGAACCATTTATTTCAAATCATACAGTTATGGAACAATGCCAGACCATTTGGGAAAATATCCTCATAAATAGAAAATGTGTCTACCCAAAACAGAGCATGCAGTTGAGGGTTCTTGATTGAGCAACAGAAAACTCTGGTGAGTTCATTCAGAAATTTACTGAAAGATACCAGCTAGCTCCAAGTATCAGCATACATTTTATCACCATAAAAAAAAAAAAAAAAAAAAAGAGTGATCAATACAAAGCCTTGGGAAGGATAGGAACAGAGGAGGTAGCAGAAACAATAGCCAACCACTCACAGGCCCCCAGTCTACATAACCTAAACTCTTTTGGCTCCACTTTCTGTTTTGCCTGCTTCCCACTACTAATGGGTTAGCAACAGTTACTATTCTCAGGGAGTGGGAAGACACCCTCCAAATTCCCCTTCAACTTTAATTTCCCCAAGTGAGAAAACAGTTTCAATGTTGTTCAGCCTAAAAAGACAAACAAAACCAGTAGAAGGAGGGCGTTTGCCTTCCAAGTCTAACCTTCCAACACCATTTTCAGACAGCAAGTCTTGTCTTGTTCTCTCTTTCAAGTTACCTTAAATAAAAGAAACCGAAACCCTAAGGAGTTTTATAAACAGAGTAAACTGCCAATGACCTGTAAGTTGAATTTAGCTTACTGATTTATTATTCTTTATGTAGGCATTTATGTTATTAATAAGGTTGGTCATTTGTTTACAATTACTATTTCTTCTTGGGAAATTTTCTGTTTTTATACAATGTCCTTTTGTTAAATGGGCTCTTGATTTTCTCATGTTCCTCTCCACCTTCTTTGCATTTTCAACAGGGTAAAATGTTCTATTACGAAGAATGGAACTGTAATGGTGGAATTTCAGGTTTTGAAAGTAAAAGAAAACAATACAGTGAAGTACATAAAACATGATCTAAATTCAATACCCTCTAATTTTGGAGGTTGATTAAAGTGCCATATATCAAATGAACCTAGTTCATGAGAAGCTTGGATTGCTTTTTATTAAAGGATTTGTTCCAATGTCTCTTCTACTTTGCTATTACCTCAGGTTATTTAAAAACAGAGTTATACTGCCTCATGGAGAAGGCAATGGCACCCCACTCCAGTACTCTTGCCTGGAAAATCCCATGGACGGAGGAGCCTGTAGGCTGCAGTCCATGGGGCCGCTAGGAGTCAGACACGACTGAGCGACTTCACTTTCCCTTTTCACTTTCATGCATTGGAGAAGGAAATGGCAACCCATTCCAGTGTTCTTGCCTGGAGAATCCCAGGGAGGGGGGAGCCTGGTGGGTTGCCGTCTATGGGGTCGCACAGAGTCGGACATGACTGAATCGACTTGGCAGCGTACTGCCTCAGATAGCAACGTGACTTCGTTTTCAAAGCATTCGCAGAATTGCAGAGAAGGGCTTAAGATAATATCCTAGCTTATAAAGCACTCTTGTCAGGTTGTGGTTTATCCTGAAATAATGGGTAAGGGCTTTTAGCTTTAAATCACCCCCCTCCCTTACTTGCAGAATAGTAGTTGTATTGAGCCATCAACGGCTTTTCCTTTTTTTCTTTTAATATAGTTTATCCATTCAACAAATATTTACTGAGCACCTACTGAATGCCTGGGACTTATCAGTGCACGACATAGGCCAAAGATTCTTGCCTCCACATTCCACGTTTATCACATTCACCTGATAGTGGTGAGGGGTTGAGGGGCAGGCTATACAAGAAATAACCCAGAATACATTAAATAAAAAGGAGGTATTTTTTCTAGTTGAGCTCGTTAATTGGATTGTGATGAGAGAATGCCCTAAGTACAGTATTAAGTCCACGGATACGGCCCAATACTGGACTGCATTTACTGACAGAAGACTGGTTGCTAATTAGAACTTTTAAATCCTTTCAGGCAGTTCAGGTCCCTAAACAACAAAGTAATAACGATTTTACGCTCTAAGGAATTAAGCGCAGCTAAGTCTTAATAGAAAATGTGCTATGACTCTTATTTGAAATTTTATCCAAATCAAAACATGTGGCTTCCTTATTCATAATCTGGTTTATATTTTTGGCACATTAGGTTGTTTCTGGACCAGCACAACTAATCGTAAAGCTTCGTGTTATGCTTTATTTTTATGCTCAAACCAACGTCTCAAGACGGCTAAGTGGTAATGCTTTAACCACGTCCGAGGACAAGAAGCATCTTCTGACGCAAACCGCCAAGACAGCCTAAGCCACTTTGGAGTAACGCAGAGTGAACTCCGCTACGGGTAGGAGAGTTGGTGTGACGCCACTAAAGAAGCGGACGCAGATCGTGGCCATTTTTCTACTTTCTAAGTGCGTCTGGCATATTTTTTATCAAACACAAAGCGACACTTCCTAGTTTCCAGTTGGCGTCTGAGAAAAAACTCGGCGCTTCCTGGCAGAGACAGACGCAGTGTGCTAATAAAGTCCGTGTCTTTTCCTCAGTGTGAAATGATCCTTTTGTTTCCGGCCTCGTCAGAGTTGGTCCCTCGGAAAAAATAGACCAGACGAGCAAAAGTGGGGACAAGAGAGGTCCGGAGGGTTCGCTCAATGCAAACCAGGCCAGTGCATCCTACGTTGTGGAACCACGTCCCACATCACCAAAACACCCCGCCCACTTTCTACCGCCACCCTGGCGGAGGCGGCTGGTGAAGACCGGAAGGCGGAGCCGCCAGATCATCGCGCGAGACCAGCCGCGCGACTTCCCAGAAAGCCTCAGGCAACATCTTTACCGCGGCCGGAGAGAGGGTTTAGGGCGGTGGGGTGGGTGGGGCTTGGTCAGATATTTAGCGGCACCGGAGGCCACGCCCAAATCGGAAGTGACGGAGAGGAGCTAGCGCGTCGAAGATACCTCTATGGTTTTCCTCCCGTTCTTGAGTGGGGAAATGGCCGCTGTGTAGTTACCGGTGAGATAAGTCCCGGGAACCGTCCTTCGGCGTGTCAGGTAGGCCTTGCGTTGCGTTCAGATAACTCAAAAGGCAGTGAATATCGAGGAGGAATGAATATTATTGAATCTTTTGTTGGTAGTGGCGGGTTGGCGGTGACAGGAGAGCTCAGGAGACGTTGCGCCGTTATTTATGCGTTCCCCAGTCAGTTTCCCTCAGGCTTTCGAGGCACTACGGGCCGAAAAGGTGGGGGGTGGGGTGAGCAGCGAGAACCGTGCGCGCGCGCGCGCCTGGGAGTCTGGCTCGAGACCCACAGACCGCGCGGCCTTCCGTGCGCTTGCGCAGATCTGCCTTTTCAACCCTTCCCCCATTTTCCTCAGTCCGGACCTGTGCGCGTGGCCGACTGAAAGCTCGCCCCGGCGCACGCGCGCTTCCTCTTCTTTCCCTTCCCCGCCTATGGCTCCTCAGGCGGTCGGAGGTGCAACTTGTGTTCTCTTCTCATTGGCTGGAATCGCCACCTTTCTTTCCGGCCTGAGAGGCTTGGACAAAATAACTAACCTGCAACAAAGTGCTTTGGGTAGGTTAACCACTTTTCGCGCCGTCTTTTAACTCCTTGTACCCGGCTTCACGCTCCCGGCCGGTTTTCGCCTTGATTTTGTTACTCTAGTTTGTCCTAGGATCTCGTTCCGCACTCTCTGACCCCGGCATCCGCCTCCGGCTTTCCGGGTTGCGGGAAATTTTTCTTCTGGTCCCCCTGGTTAACTGTGATTTGAAGCGAGAGTGCACTCTTGACTCTAGGATTTGGTGCCTAGTTACTAGCTTGGGCAGCGGCCTTAGCCAATGGATGTAAGGACGGCCCTGCCACCTCCGGGGCTAAAGGGCAATTCTGCAGTACCCGCGAGGCCACGTCCTTCCTGCATATTAACCATTGTACCTTGTTAGAGAAGTTGCATCCGCGATTGGTGGTATAAATGGTTGGGTGGGAGTGGTGAGTTGAGGTTAGGGACTTTGCCATCATAAAGCCGTGATTGGCTTTAAGTTTTAAGGTGTATCTTGTCAGAATCAAGCAGCGGTACTGGCAACTACTTTCCTAAGTCAAACTTTTAAAATTTATTTTATATATATAGAGAGAATTAGAAGTGAAAAAAGTTGAAACTAAATTTGGAAGCAGATATGACCAAAAATGACGTACAGAGATTAGCTCCTTCAGTCTTGTATTTTTTTGTCCAGCAGAGCCTCTTAAATTTGGGGAATATTAAAAGGCAAAATAGTTTATTTCTTACTGTGAATTGTCATTCAGATTAGACTGTGGTTGGAATGGTTGGGCTACAGTTTAGACAAAGAACCTTTACATAGGAGGAAACGCTACCAGTTTATTTGCAGTTTTATGTGATCCTAGACAATTTTGGATAACTTATTGAATGGAAGGATTGGGTGTCTGAAATAACTCACTTTAGGTGAGTAAACTAAAGCCTGTCTACTGATGGCAGTTAGCATCTTGTTTTAAGAATACCACACTTTCATTGTTAAATTGTGGTAGTCATGGGAATCCCCCTTGATTCAGATAATTGTGGCAAAGGAAATTTTTTGGGTAGAGCTGATTCTTGAGTTGGAAGAGCAGTAGTCTTTCAGGACTTGGAGGTCTCTAAAAACTTATGACTTGGGTAGGCTCAGGTTTAGTTCAGTGTATTGAACATGGGCGGCTACCTATACCAGGTTAGCTATGTGAGTGACGACTTGCATTAATAGTGACGGAAAGTCTTTTCACTTATATTTTATATAGAACTTTGTATTAGGGTTTTCCAGAAGCTACATTCAGAATCATTGGTGAAGGACAGGGAAGCCTGGCATGCTGCAGTTCATGGGGTGGCAAAGAGTTGGACACAACTTAGCAACTGAACAACAACCACAGCTGTGTAATTTACAGTGGTTTCTTAAGTGACAAAGAAATGGATAAGGGAATTGGGAAGTCCAACTGTCTGTGATTGGTAAGTGTAAATATTTAGGTTATAGCTGTGGGTTATGAATTTGTTCATTTTTCAATTCAAGTTTATTAAACAGTGGTTGTCAGTGTTAACTTCAGAATGTAAAGTATTTAATATTTTCTTTGCACCCAGCTGGAAAAAAGTCTACAAACGTTGCTGTTGTTGTTCAGTTGCTCAGTCTTGTCTAACTCTTTGAGACCCCCATGGACTGCAGCACACCAGGCTTCCCTGTCCTCACCATCTCCCAGAGCTTGCTCAAACCCATGTCCGTTGAATGGGTGATGCCACTGAACCATCTCGTCCTCTGTCATACTCTTCTCCTGCCTTCTTCACTCTTTCTCAGCATCAGGGTCTTTTTTAATGAAATCAGCTCTTCGCATCAGGTGGCCAAAGTGTTGGAGCTTCCTTCAGTCCTTCCAGTGAATATTCAGGACCAGTTTCCTTTAGGATTGACTGGTTGGATCTCCTTGCAGTCCGAAGTCTCTCGAGTCTTCTCCAACACCACAGTTCAAAAGCATCAGTTCTTCCATGTTCAGCCTTTATGGTCCAATTCTCACATCCATTCATGTCTACCGGAAAAACCATGGCATTGAATAGATGGACCTTTATTGGCAAAATAATGCCTCTACTTTTTAATATGCTGTCCAGGTTGGTCATAGCTTTTCTTCCAAGGAGCAAGCGTCTTTTAGTTTCATGACTGCAGTCACTACCTGCAGTGATTTTGGAGCCCAAGAAAATAGTCTGTTTCCATGGTTTCCCCATCTATTTGCATGAAGTGATGGGATTGGATGTCATGATCTTCATTTTTTCAGTGTTTAGTTTTAAGCCAACTTTTTTACTCTCTTTCACTTTCATCAAGAGGGTCTTTAGTTCTTCTTCGCTTTCTGCCATAAGGGTGGTGTCATCTGCATATCTGAGGTTATTGATATTTCTCCCGGCAATCTTGATTCCAGCTTGTGTTTCATCCAGCCTGGCATTTTGCATGGTGTACTCTGCATAGATGTTAAATAAGCGGGGTGACAATATACAGCCTTTGATGTAGTACTCCTTTCCCAATTTGGAACCGGTCCAGTGTTCGATACTAAGTATTTAATATTTTCTTTGCCCCCAGCTGGAAAAAAAGTCTGCAAACAATAATAATACAGGTTGACATTTGTGTGTTATTTTGGAATTTTCAAACCTTCAACTTTACTTGATCTAGTATTTCTCCATATACTAGTTAAGCTCAGTCGCTCAGTTGTGTCTGACTCTTTGCAACCCCATGGACTGCAGCATGCCAGGCTTCCCTGTCCACCACCACCTCCTGGACCTTACTCAGACTCAAGTCCATCGAGTCGGTGATGCCATCCAACCATCTCATCCTCTGTCATCCCCTTCTCCTGCCTTCAATCTTTGCCAGCGTCAGGGTCTTTTCCAGTGAGTCAATTCTTCTCCTCAGGTGGCCAAAGTATTGGAGTTTCAGCTTCAGCATCAGTCCTTCCAATGAATGTTCAGGGCTGATTTCTTTTAGGATAGACTGATTGGATCTCTTTGCATTCCAAGGGACTCTTAAGAGTTTTCATTGATGTCAAAGCATCAATTCTTTGACGCTCAGCTTTCTTTACAGTCCAGCACTCAGATCTGTACATGACTACTGGAAAAACCATAGCTTTGACTAGATGAACCTTTGTTGGCAAAGTAACATCTCTGCTTTTTAATATGCTGTCTAGGTTAATCATAGCTTTTCTTCCAAGGAGCAAGCGTATACTAGGAGGAGGCCAAAAAAGGTGGAAAACTTTTTAGGGCCACATGAACCAGGGAGTGGCACAATCTGGTCTGGAATGCAGGTGTTCTTTTTCTCAGTTCTGCATGCTTTTTTCTAAAGCAGGCTGACAAAGAGCTGGACACAACTAAAAATTCTGTGACTAAACCTTTATTTTTAAAGCTTTTTCTTAAGGAAATACTCAAGCACAAAAGTAGAATATTGAACTGTTATTTAGGCTTAATAATTATCAGCATTTACCAACTTTAACATTATTTGCTTTTTTTTTTGAGGGTGCTTAAAAATTATTTTATATTGGAGTATATGTGATTGACGTTCTGTTAGTTTCAGGTGTACAGTAAATGATTCAGTTATACGTGTGAAATCTGTTCTTTTTCAAATTCCAGTTTTCTGGAGTGTTTTAAAGCAAAATTCCACTTGTTTTGTTAAACATCTCTTGAGTCTAGAGCCTTAGACCACTTGGCCATCCTCACACCCTGTTAAGCATTTCTTGACTTTTTTAATAATGCTGATTAATGCTATGCCAAAAATATTAAATATTAATCATTCGAAGTGAAATTAATAAACTGCAGTTAAGACTGTTTCAGACCGGTTAATATTTGAATACATACCATATGCCAGATAAGTTATTTCCATTTATTAGTTCAGCACATTTACTCTTAAGCCCATGAGTAAGTACTGTTATTAGGTTTATTTTATATATGTGGAAAGTGAAGCTGAAAGAGATTAAGGTAATTTGTCCAAAGTTGGGTAGCTGGTTAATTGTCAAACCAGAATTTTGAACCTAGTCAATTGGAGTAATAGTCATGGGAGGTATTTTGAGCATTATTAAAGTTATGAATAGCAGTAGTTTGCAAAAATTTGGAGCCCACATCCTGAATATGCTAAAATTAAGACTCAGCTCAAGTACTTACTGCTACTTCAACCTTCTAATTTGTCTCCCTTTTCTTTTCTCCATGTGGTTCATGCTCTATATAGCAGCCATCTTAAAATGTAAATAAATAAGATGGTGACACTTCCCTAATCAGACCATCTAGGACCTTCCCATTATGGTTAGAGTAAAATCTCAACTCGACTCTGGCCTCCTTGTTAGATGCTATTTGATTTAGTCCTTTCCTGTCTCCTGCCTTATCTTGTACCCTCTCATTGATCACAGTACCTCAGCCTTCTTACAAGTTTGTCTTAAACTGGTTAAGTTTGTGTCCTTTGCCTAGAATACTTTTCTTGGATCTTTGCAATGTTCCTTCTCTTTAACTTAACTGTTACCTCTTTAAAAATGGTTCAGGGACCCACTGTAGTAGTCCTCCTCTCCATCTCTTGACATCACTTCGTGTTCTTTGGTTTCTCTCTTCCCCTAGCTTGAACATAAGCTCCAACAGAGAAGGCAACTTAGTGTTTCACTTAAAGTGCTGTATTTCCTACAGTAGTAGTGTCTGGCTTCTGATAGTCTCCTTTGTTTAAATTCATATGAATTATGAAAGCTTAAATTCATCTGAAAGGTGGGGTTAAATATGTAGCTTATGAAATTATGAGGATTAAATGAGATAATTTTATTTAAAGTCTAGCACAGTTCTTGGCACATGTTTGATATTTAGTTACTGTTTATTTCTAGTTCCTCTCTAGTTTTTTGCAGGGGAGGAATCTGTCATGTCTCTCATAATATATAACAGTGCTTTGTGTTTAGACTTTCATTTAAAAAAGAAAAAAGGCAAGCTGATTACAGTCTTTGTACAGAGTGAAGTAAGCCAGAAAGATAAAGAACATTACAGCATACTAACACATATATATGGAATTTAGAAAGATGGTAACGACAACCCTATATGCAAAACAGAAAAAGAGACACAGAAGTACAGAACAGACTTTTGAACTCTGTGGGAGAAGGTGAGGGTGGGATGTTGCGAAAGAACAGCATGTATATTATCTATGGTGAAACAGGTCACCAGCCCAGGTGGGATGCATGAGACAAGTGCTCGGGCCTGGTGCACTGGGAAGACCCAGAGGAATCGGGTGGAGAGGGAGGTGGGAGGGGGGATCGGGATGGGGAATACGTGTAAATCTATTGCTGATTCATGTCAATGTATGACAAAACCCACTGAAAAAATAAATAAATAAAAAGAAAAAAGGCAAGCTGATTACAGTCTTTGTACTATCTTAAATATTTACATAGTATTAAATGTTAATTTGTAATGTATATTATATATTATTAAATGTATTACGTGTCATTTTATATATGATCATTGAGTTCTTGGTATGGATGCTTGAATATATCCTTCGATCATGAACAAGAAGGTACATCTGCTAGGCTAACAGCCTACAGCCCCTCTTTCCTCACTTTGCTATTTCTAGCATATATTTTCTTGGTACTTCAGAAAATCATGACTTGGAGTAAAGAGAGATTTGGCAATTGGTTCTTCTTTGGATATACAGAAACTAAAATAAGCCTTTTAGACTTGTTTGGGGTAAGTGTTGGCTAAAATGAGCCTTGTATCACTTCCAGCAGTGAATCAGTAGTATTGGACTTCTCGGTCAGAATAAAGTTTCATAACAACCTGTCAGTTTAAAAGATGAGAGTTTTTCTCTGCCCACTTGGGGGAATCTACTGTTTTTAAAACTAAACATAGGAGTACTTTAGAAATCTTTTTGTTAATGTATCCATGATCTTTTGTTTTCGCTAATTTCTATTTTGCGATATTTCCCGTACTTGCTAGGTTCCTATTCCTTCTTCCTATCTTAAAAATCAAATAATTCCCTTAGCTGTAAGGCCATGTATAATTAGGGGACAGTTCTTGTTTTACCAGTTTAATCTTATTTCTTCTACTTTGTGTTTTCATTTTTATTACATTTTTTCATTGGATCAATAATTTGATAAGACAGATTTTCATATTAACATGAGTTTTTTCCCTCCATTTAAACTGGTTTATGAATTCCTTGAGTATTGTCACGTACAATCTTGTATTGTTTAGTTTCTGATCCCCTCGTATTTTTTGCTGTGCTTTGTACATAGCTGATAATGTGTGCTAAGTCGTTTCACTCATGTCTGACTCTCTGACCCCATGAACTGTAGCCCTCCAGGCTCCTCTGTCCATGGGATTCTCCAGGCAAGAATACTAGAATAGGTTGCTGTGCCATCCTCCGGGGGATCTTCCTGACCCAGGGAACAAACCCACGTCTCTTGTGTCTCCTGCACTGGAGGCGGGTTCTTTACCACTAGCACCACCTGGGAAGCCCCATAATTGATAATAACTGAATTTTATTCATAACGCTAAGCATTTCAGTAAATACTGAAACTGCTTAATACTTTGAGTATAACTTAAATTTATTTGCATAGTAATGTAAATTAGTTTAGGAAGAGCTCTGGCTTCCAGTTGATACTTGTTTCATCTACTGGCTGTTTTCTTTTTTTTTGGAACATCTGTATATATATATATATATAAATACTTTTAGACACAAAATTACTAGAGTTACTATGATGGCTGTTACATTAATTTTAAAAATCAGCTTCAAATGAAACTGAACTATATGAAAGGAAGTGGTCAGGAGAAAATAAGATAAATAACATTAAAGGAAACTCATACCGTAGTTGTTACAAACTGTAGCATTATGAATACTAACTGTAGATGGTAGTAGTTTAGTCACTAAGTTGTGTCCGACTCTTGCAACCCCATGGACTGTAGCCTGCCAGGCTCTTCTGTCCATGGGATTCTCCAGGCAAGAATACTGTAGTGGTTTGCAGTTTCCTTCTCCAGGGGATGTTCCTGACCCAGGGATCGAACCCAGGTCTCCTGCATTGCAGGCAGATTCTTTACCAACTGAGCTCTGAGGGAAACCCCTACTGTAGATACATAATATGTTTCGATATACCAAGATGGCCTCTCACGCTAACCACTTTGGAATTTTCTGATAGGATGACAGTATAGCTTCTGTTTTCTAAAGCCCAGATTGCTAAAATTAGAACTCAAGTGTTCGAATTAAAGGTGCTGTAGTTTCACAATGCACTCACTGCTGCATTCTAATTAAAACAAAAGTTAAATTTCTTTAAGCTTTTATGGTTAAAAGCTTATTTCCTGATTCAGTATCCTGTTCCTGAAATATTTAGTGCCTTTATTAAGAGTTTATTGTGGTGCTGAGTGGTAATATGTTGTAAATAGTGGATTTTTTACCATAATTCAATTTTTTTTTTTTATCTTTGCTAGGAATTTAATTTCTCAGAACATTCTCTCCAGGAAGAATCTTACAGTATCTCAAAGACTTCAGTTGACTGCTTGATCCTGCATAAAACCCAAGGTAGATGATTAGTTTTTCTAGTCTGCAGTTTGGACTTTTTAAAGAAAATGTGACTTCTGAACTTAATGATTTAGACTGATTACACGTGATATGGTCTGAAACTTTTGTTATGGTGACTTTTATGAAGTAAGCCAGATTTTAAAAGTTTTAGGGAAAAGATTCTCTTCTGTTTCTAGGTTGTGTATCTGCTTCTAATTCTATAAACACATCTACTTAAAGACTCAGAGTACACAGTTATTCAAAAATAATCTGCTTATTTAACTTATCCTTATGCATACAAGAAGAGTTCCATAACTTAACTTTTTCCCCCTTACATGGGTGTTAAAGTAATTAAGTTTGATTGCTTATTATGTGCTAAAAATTGTTTTAAGAATATTATATGTATCAACTCATTTAATCCTCAATACATCTTTGAGGAAGGTACTGTCTTTATATCTTAACTCACTTGGAATTAAGAGTGAGAGAAGATGTAGCTGGTGTTTGTCTCTTTGAAGACAGTTGTGTTTTATTTTGGAATAAATATTTATTTGAAACCCATTGAATTTGTCATTTATGTGGCTTTTTTTGGTGAGGAACTATGTAGACATCATTGCCTCCTCTAGTTCATCTCAATACTTTTCAAAAACTGTTTCATAATATTGAGCAAAGTCTAGTTAGATCAAAATGGTTTAAATACATGGCAGTTGCAGGCTATTAGGAAAGTTTAGTGAGTTGATTTTTTTTTGGAAAAAATACTTATTTTGTATAAGTTAGTGAAAGTTTGAAAATAGTTGTAGCAGGAATAAACTTGGGAGATGTATAGGTTTAATTTTGTAAAGAGTAGATCTTATAAATCAGTTAGTCCTGTTACTTATTTCCGTGAGGTCTGGTTATTGCATTAGATACAAGCTAGTATTTAGAAAAGTTAGAATATTGGTGTACAAGTTCTCTTTTTCTTGCAGTCCCAATCTCTTCTTGGAGCAATCTCTTTAGTTTCTTTTATCCTTTTTCATCTTTTCACCAGAAAGCTATAGGGTGAACTAGGCATTGTCACATAAGTCCATTTTTATTCTACAGTTATGACTATTGAAAGCAGAGCCATGGGCTCCAGCTGTTCAGAGACTTAGTGACCTTTATTCTACTAGGAGACTTATCCATCACCATTCCAAGCAGTATTGTATACATGGAGTGGTCAATTTAGTCCCATTTCAAAGCCATAAAACACTTATGATGACAGCTGGGTGGGTTTACTGTTTTTTAATATTATGTCATTTGTATTTTCTTTTCAGGTTTGTTATCTGTAATACTCTGATATTATTTATCTTTTTTACAGGAGAGGTAGGCATTTGTATTGGGCATGAAATAACATCTAACGTACTGCTGCAGTCTGAGGTCATTGCTCTTTCTGACTTCTGCAGCTGCTGGCTTTTTTTGGATTGAGGCACATAAGTGGAAAAGTCCATAGAAATCTTCTGTTGTGTCTTTACAATACCTGCCATGCAGTTTTAGTTAGGGATAATTGACTTAGTACTCACTTGAATAATGATGGGTAATATCCTTTGAGAAACTTACGTTTTATAAACTTAATTTGTATCTGAAGATAAGTAATAGAAACTGCTTCTCTTGCATTGTGATTTTAACCTTTTTTGCCCTTTCATTTGCCTAGGAGAAAAGAAATGGGTCGCTCCAATTCTAGATCGCATTCTTCAAGATCAAAGTCTAGATCACAGTCTAGTTCTCGATCAAGATCAAGATCACACTCAAGGAAGAAGAGATACAGGTGAATTACTGTGCTTTTACCTCTTTAAATAATAATAATCATACCAGCTAATAGTTATGGATTGCTTACACAGGCAGAATGCTAAATTCATTAACATGTTTTAGTCTCCAAGAACCCTATGAGTGGATCTGTTGTTTAGAATTAGTTGACTGGGGAAACTTTGAATGAATTTTCTGCAGATAAAGGGGAACTGTTGTAATGTTAAGAGATGAATTGGATAATGTAAGAATTATTTGGCAGTAAAGAATTTTTGCATATTATTTCATAAGTTTCTTGTTTCTGACTCTGAGGTCTCAATAAGTTTATTCTTTTATATAAATATGATTGACTCTGGTTGTTTTTCTTTAACTGGTAATACATACTTAGCATGGAAAATAGAAACTATAAGTTAAAAATAAATGACCATAATGTCATTATGAATTAATATTTCTGATTTTTCTTTAGTATTTTTCTTGGCCTAACTTTTTATTACATATGCATTTAGCCAGTGATATTTCACTAATGAATATTCTTCCATGGCATTACATATTCTTTTGACATTACCACTTGAAGTGCCTACATAAATGTAATTTTGTTAGTGTGTCTTACGTTGGATGTCAGTTTTCCCCCCATTTTCTCAATATATACCTTAGAATTGAGATGTTCTTCGTTGAAAATAGTCACCTTTTACTTTTATATAAATGAGGGTTTTCTAAAAAAAATAAATTTTTAGCTTTGACAACTTATTTGCATAATATATTCAGTCAGAATGGTACAATGGAATAGTTTATTTTTCTTTCATTGATATTTATTTCATTTTTAGTTCTAGGTCTCGTTCCAGGACGTATTCAAGATCTCGTAGTAGAGATCGAATTTATTCTAGAGATTATCGTCGAGATTACAGAAATAATAGAGGAATGAGACGACCTTATGGGTACAGAGGAAGGGGTAGAGGGTATTATCAAGGAGGAGGAGGTAGATATCATCGAGGTGGATATAGACCTGTTTGGAATAGAAGACACTCTAGGAGTCCTCGACGAGGTCGTTCACGCTCCAGGAGTCCAAAAAGAAGATCCGTTTCTTCTCAAAGATCCCGAAGCAGATCTCGCCGATCATATAGATCCTCTAGGTCTCCAAGATCATCCTCTTCTCGTTCTTCGTCCCCTTATAGCAAGTCTCCTGTCTCTAAAAGACGAGGGTCTCAGGAAAAACAAACCAAAAAAGCTGAAGGGGAACCTCAAGAAGAGAGTCCTTTGAAAAATAAATCACAGGAGGAACCGAAAGATACATTTGAACACGACCCATCTGAATCTATTGATGAATTTAATAAATCATCGGCCACATCTGGTGATATTTGGCCTGGCCTTTCAGCTTATGATAATAGCCCCAGATCACCCCATAGTCCTTCACCAATTGCTACACCACCTAGTCAGAGTTCATCTTGCTCTGATGCCCCCATGCTCAGTACAGTACACTCTGCAAAAAACACCCCCTCTCAGCATTCACATTCCATTCAGCATAGTCCTGAAAGATCTGGGTCTGGTTCTGTTGGAAATGGATCAAGTAGATACAGCCCTTCTCAGAATAGTCCAATTCATCACATACCTTCACGAAGAAGCCCTGCAAAGACAATCACACCACAGAATGCTCCAAGAGATGAGGCTAGGGGACGTTCCTCATTTTATCCTGATGGTGGAGATCAGGAAACTGCAAAGACAGGAAAATTCTTAAAAAGGTAAGAGTTAAGAGAATTTAGATCATAATAGTAATATTTCTCTGAATTCTGTTCAGATGTATGTTTTCAAATTGCATTGTGATGTGTATTTAAGTATTTTTACTCGTGACTTTTTATAAAATAATTCCAAGTTGATTGTAAAGTGTTTTAATTTTTATGAAGCTAATTCATACTCTTCCTTTTCATTTCATCCATTTTTTAAGTGCAGAATTAAGAATGTAAAGGAGAAGTTGAGTAGCATAAAGCATAACTAATGGTTAACCTGTAAAAATTGTAAAAGCTTACAGAGATTAATTTTATAAGTGTTAAAGCATTGAAAGCTTATTTTGTCGTCTTCATCATTATAATGTGACCTACATAAAATAATGCAGTTATATATTCTTGTGTGGTAGGATAAATAGTCCAGCTGCCAATTTTTAATAAATCTTCCTGACTGTAGAAAAGATAAATGGTATTTCTTAGTGACTCTAGTAACATTTCAGAGAGATGCTTGGTCTAAATGCTAATTTTAAGCATTGCTAAAGGTTCCTTAATGAAAATGGATTGCTAAGGTAATGTAGTTGGTTTTAAGTGAGGAAATACAGCAAGCTTGCTGTTTATGGTTTAGTGCTTCCCAACCTAAAATTAATTTTTATTGAATTGATACATAGTTTCTACTTAATATTGCCAGAAATCATTTTCTACTGAAAAGTATATACATGAATTATTTTGTGATTTAGATAGAATAGTACTATCTAATACTAACTACATTGAAGTCCACTTTTTTGAACTCTTATTTATATTAGTAAATATGTTAAAGAGTAAAATTTTGAGTGTTATCATAAGTAGAATTCAAATAGATAAATATATTAAATAGATAAGTATATTTTAAGTGTCAAATAGATAAGTGTATTACAGATAAGTTTTTAGTGGTTCCTAGTCTCAAAAATTAAGCTCTGAAAATTTGGATTTGTTAGTGCAGAATTGTGAACTATCAGTAAATAGAAGTTTTTGAGAATGGCTTTACTTTTTTTAAACTTCAGAAGTCTTAATATGTGCATTTATTTAAAAACTCAGCACATAAGCTTTATGGATGCTTTTAATGCTTTCTATAAGTGGAATATGAAAAAAGCAATTTTCAGTAGGATTTTTTTCCTCTTATTACTGGCCCTGTGATATTGGGAAGCACAGTTAAGTATGTAAGTGGTCCAGAATGAATGCAATCCAGAGTTACCATCCTCTTCTTTGCTTATTCACAGGTTCACAGATGAAGAGTCTAGAGTATTCCTGCTTGATAGGGGTAATACCAGGGATAAAGAGGCTTCAAAGGAGAAAGGATCAGAGAAAGGGAGGGCAGAGGGAGAATGGGAAGATCAGGAAGTTCTAGATTACTTCAGTGATAAAGAATCTGGAAAACAAAAGTTTAATGATTCAGAAGGGGATGACACAGAGGAGACAGAGGATTATAGACAGTTCAGGAAGTCAGTTCTTGCAGATCAGGGTAAAAATTTTGCTACTACGTCTCACCGGAATACTGAGGAGGAAGGACCCAAGTACAAGTCCAAAGTTTCATTGAAAGGCAATAGAGAAAGTGATGGATTTAGAGAAGAAAAAAATTACAAACTTAAAGAGACTGGATATGTAGTGGAAAGGCCTAGCACTGCAAAAGATAAGCACAAGGAAGACGACAAAAATTCTGAGAGAATAACAGTAAAGAAAGAAACTCAGTCACCTGAGCAGGTAAAGTCTGAAAAGCTCAAAGACCTCTTTGATTACAGTCCCCCTCTACACAAGAATCTGGATGCACGAGAAAAGTCTACCTTCAGAGAAGAGAGCCCACTTAGGATCAAAATGATAGCCAGTGATTCTCATCGTCCTGAAGTCAAGCTCAAAATGGCACCTGTTCCTCTTGATGATTCTAACAGGTAATCCACATTGCTCCCCAATAAATAATCTGTGGGTGGTTAGTTAATAATCCAGTTAATTATCTTATTTTCTGACCATTCTTCCCATTTTCATATTCAAACCAATGGTATATTTTGTTTGTATGTGTCTGTTTGTTACCGATATGCTCCAGACCTGCCTCCTTGACTAAAGACAGACTGCTTGCTAGTACACTTGTCCATTCTGTCAAGAAGGAGCAAGAATTCCGATCCATCTTTGACCACATTAAGTTGCCACAGGCCAGCAAAAGCACATCTGAGTCATTTATTCAACACATTGTGTCCTTGGTTCATCATGTTAAAGGTATGTTTAGTATCGTGAATTATATTTTTCTTGCAAGTAAAAAAAAAATTAACAGCTGTGCATAATAATAACACACCCTAGGGCTCTATGTAGACTATTAAAATTTTGTATAAATAGCACTTCATAAATGAGATATGTCTTGTTAACATTAACACCTATTTAAGAAAGTGATTTTTAATATTTAATAAGTGTAAGTAAAATTAAAACATACCCTGAAAATCTGTATCATGATAAAAAATGATACAGATTTATACAGTGCTGAAAGTCTTTTTGAAATGTGCCATAATACTGTCTTTGAAGTTCAGAGTGCTTGCAGATTATC